>NC_140965.1:10514260-10691760 GCF_056783735.1 Eptatretus burgeri | reverse complement strand
ATTTCCTGCCTGTAGATTTAATGAAAGCTCTGCCCTTTTTCTTCCTTTTCCGCAGGTTGTGCATGCTCGGAGCAGCATGCATCTTGGCTTGTCACACCATTTAGATCCGGCCTACTCTGCGGAACCCATGATGTAGTGTCCGCACGTGTGTGGAATGTCAATGTGACGGGAGGAGACGGGGCACCGCCGTGTGTGTATGTGTGCGTTATCGTTGAATGGCCCACGTTGAGATCGTTGGCTTTTTCTCCATCCCGCTCCATCTCTGTTTTTCAGAGCCTGGGAGCAGAGCTCAGAGGAGTCTCCCTCAGATGAGACGTTAAGCTTGGATTCTATCTGCCAGAGTTGGTGATTCGTGTGTGTGTGTGTGTGCCTTAACCTACCTGTGCTTAATAGGTAAGGCATTTGTGTGTATAACACAGACTACCTGGTGGCTCACTACAAACTCCTGCCTTAACCATCCATGGGGATCATGCCGGTTGGCCCATTGGTGGTGGTCCACAGGTGTCGTCCTTCAATACGTTTAACTAGTCCAATTGTCCTGGAAACACACACGCACACACATTCACGGAGGTGGATGCTTTGATACCTGGTAGGTCTCCATTCCATCTCCTGAAACTCACCCATTTGTGGAGATGGCAGCCAACAACCGCAACTTTCACATGCACACGTGTACGTGCACGCACTCATATACGTATACACACACATGAAGCTGGATACGAAGACCTGGGAGGGCTCCGTTCCACCTTCTGCAACCCACATATGGAGATAACCACCAACAATGCGCACACACACACACACACACACACACACACACACACACACACACACACACACACACACACACACACACACACACACACACACACACACACACCTTAAATGTTTAAGTTTTTTTTCTTCCTCTTTCTGACGTCATTGAAAAGTATTTTTCTCTCGGCATCAAATGCCCAGCGGTGGCTGATGTAATGCACTCAACTTGAACTGAAAATCAGTTTCTCTGTCAAGTTTGGGGTTGTGGGTTCTCCACCATGGATGACACTGCCCGCAGATTGCTATCCATTACTGAAAATATAAACCCATACTCTTACCTGGTCCGTTGCTCAAGGGGAAACGATATACATCGGGAAATAAATTTGAGAAAAGGGCAGAGTTTTCATAACAGAAAACAAACAAGGCAAAGGGGAAGATAAAGGAGTGGAGGTGGTCAGATATATGGAACATATGGTAGGAGTGTGGGGTGGGAGAGGGGGATGGGGGGGGGATGGAGTCGAGTTTCATGGTCAGAATGCCATCATTCTTTTCATACCTTTCACTGGGAAAGGTGGAGAAAGCTCCAGCGAGCCTTGAATCTGCCTCGGCGATGGGCCCAGATGGTATCGGTGTTCTCAAATTCTGCTCTGCTACTCTGGCTTATCATTTTTCTGCTCTCTTCTGCCTGTCGTTCACCTTAGGCTATCTCCGCACCTGCTTCAAAGATTACCGACGTCACTCCAATACACAAGAATGGTGTGAAAAAAACAAAACGTCATCGAGTCTATTATTTCAGTCGACATAAAATATTTCCTTTCCTCAACTGGATTTCATCGCAGACACTCAACTTTAGATAGGCTGCTGATTTCATTCAACAATGGATGGAGGTCCTGAATATCAAGCAAGAGGTCGGAGCCGTATCTCTGGGCATATCTTCAGCATTCAATACAATCTGACACTGATCCGCTTGCTAAGCTTTCTGCGCATGGTATACTACGCTGCCTTTTTCTTGACTTGATTATTTCCTCCACGCATGCGGTCAGTGCATGGCTTTCAATATAATCTTGCCATCTCCTCTCCCAGTTGTAATTCTGTGTTTTATACATTGATGACATCTCTCATTCTCTGGAAACCCTCGTTTCCTCTTCACAGATGACTCCACATCACACCACACAATTCCACATCACACTTACAGAACAGCACCAGTGGCTTCCAGTCTCTCCTCACCTGGAAAGGATCAGCTTCTGGTGTGACACTCAGAACATGTCTTTCGATCCAGGCAAACTTGCATTCTCACCATACATCTCTGGAAGGATAATCAAACGAACCCCAGCAATCTATATCCACAATCAACGACTGGAAAAAAGTTCAGGCTCTCAAACTCCCAGTGGAAAAAGTTCAGGCTATGAAACTCCTGGGCTGTCCTCCAAAGCCAGCCATTGACTTGGCATCCTCCCTGTAATGGCATGTCCTTCATTGTCTTTCTCACAAGTCCGAATTTCTCACAACCTACTAGGCCTTTGTCTGTTGCTCATTGGAGTACTGTACTGCTCTCCCATACTGGTTGGTGCCCCTGCTTCACTTCACACCTGTAATTCCTGGACGCTGTGGAATCGGAAACGTCTCACAAAGAAGCAGAAGCACACTGATGGTTGCTTTACCATTGAAGACAGGTTGGTAACCTCTGTTTTCTCCAACCTCTCCTCAGGTCGAGTTCCCTCTGCCCATACATCCCACCCGGCATCCCCAGTCCATTCAGGTCATTCACATTCTTCCATCAACCCTCTCCTTGTGAATCTCCCAAAAATCCAGGCTCGCTGTACACCTTCACTCCTTTGTTCCTCTTTTATCCTTTTTGCCAAACCTCCCTTCACCTGTTCAACCCCCACTCCTCCGTTCATTGCTTCAAGTTGGCAGTGAATTGCCTCCTGAGGTCATCCTCCATCCCTAACCGTGTTGTATTCGTCAGTAACCCCACCCCATACATCTCCCCATTAATTTGTAGGTTGCAGTTTTTCATTCTCTCTTCTCTCCCATCCTTCTGTTTGCTCTTCCCCATGTTGTCTCCTTGTTTTGGCCCACTGCCCCACTATCATTGTGTTGCCTTCTACCAATTGTCATCTCATTTTGCCATTGGCCGAGACTTTGTTTGCAAATATAACCAATCGCACCATTTTGCCGACATTATCTGCAAATGGTTCAGAAGTGTACCATTTAATCTTGCCTCCACAGCAGAAACGAGAGAGTTCATCGAACACTTTACCCTGCACAGTCTTGGGGTCTGCATGTGGCAAATTTGATTGTTGGAGATGATGTAAAATGCCATAACATTTTGTCCAAGCACTGCTAAACAGAAGGTTTTTGAAAGTGTCAAAAAGGTGATTTGTGTTCTCCAGTGTTCAAGTGTATAATTCAATTGAAACAAGAAATGGAGTAATCAGAGATTGCAGACCCTTGCCAAGACTTGTTTTGTGTGGTATATTTTGTGTGGAATTTGTGAACTGGAGTGTTATGTAATTAATAAGAGACATAATTAGAACTGCCACTTTATAACTGCTGGCAGCGATGACCGACTACCAAGATGTCCCGCGTTGATGCAACCCCGCTTTGATTGGACACCTGACCCTGACCCATGACGTTTTTCATGATTATTCAGTTGAATTTGGAAAGGGTTTAAAATTAATTCAATTCAAATAAAATTGAAGACCAAACAGGTACAGTCCTGCATTGGAGTCATCAGAAGGAGCCCGAACAAGCAAAAAGCAAAGATGAAGTCATCAGAAGGAACCTGGATAAGATTTTCATTTCAGCTGCTACTCCTCTACCCTCAAATCCATCCAGGCACAGCCAAGTGAGCCTTTTTCAAAAAATAAATCAATAAGAACCTAGATAAAAGAATTCAATAAATCTGGCTGTCAGACCATGCATCCGATCAAGTTGAAATTTAAAACGTATCTCCGTCACGACTAGATCATAATTTTGAAGTTTAATGTCGATTGATTAAGCGGTTCCAGAGAAAATATTTAATATTCTTCTTAGATCCAATATGGTGCCAAACCATGTGACCTATCAATTATTCCTGAACAAACTTGTACACCCAAGGCTTGGGGAACATTTGTGTGAAGTTTCTCCCTGATCTGTCCAGCTGTTCTGGAGAAGAAGATTTTTTTTATTTTTTAGGTTTTAGGGTATATCCATTATGGCTGCTAAACTATGTGACCTATGATGTCTTGTGTGAAACTTTTGTTCCTCATGGATAGGCGGTAATACATGTAAAGTTTTCCTCGATTTGTTCAGCCACTTCAGAAAAGATTTTTGAAGGTTTATTTTTATTTTTTTAAAACAATATGGCTGCCGATTCACGTGTCCAATGACATGATCAAAAAAATTTCTGTGGACTTTTATCCCGAGATGACCCTCAAAAATTTTCATTCTGATCAGATGTCACGTTCTACATATATGCAATTATGATGTCATAAGGAAGGCACCTATGAGGTCCGTCTAAAAAGTGATGGGACTGAGCCTGCTGTGTGCTCCACTTGCAATGCGTTCATTCAAGTTGTGTGTCACAGTCTTTTGCGACATTCCAGAAATATATATGATTGGTGATGGTTGACTGCGCTCATTGTGTGATTTTTTTTTTACCAGTCGTGCTTTACACGTTGTCTAGTCTGAGTCGTCGCGCGATGAGTCATGAGCAGAGCGTCAATCTGAAGTTTCTTGCCAAACTTGGCAAAACACCTTCCGAATCCTTCCCAATGCAGCAGCAAGTCTATGGGGAAGAAACGATGTCACGTACACGTGCATTTGAATGGCACAAGAGGTTCAAAGAGAGACGGGAGGAAGTTGAAGATGATCCATGGTATGGAAGACCTTCAACGAGCAGAACAGCGGACAACATCGAGCGTGTGATGCAGATGGTGCGCACAGATCATTGACTCACAGTGCGGATGATTGCTGAGGAACTTTCCATCAACAAGGACACTGTCTGGAGCATCATCACTGAAAATCTCAAAATGCTCAAGGTGTGCGCAGAGATGGTCCCCAAGCTGTTGTCCGACGACCAGAAATAGCAAAGAGTCACTGTCTGTCAAGACATTATCGAGCGCCTCGAGGATGATCCAGACCTGATCTAGACGAGATCAAATGGCAGAGTCGTCAGTGGAAAAGTCCGGCATCACCAAGACCAAAGAAAGCAAGGATGTCGAAGTCGAAGGTCAAGGTGATGCTCATCGTGTTTTTTGACATCAAGGGCATTGTCCACTTCGAGTTTCTACCACAGGGTCAAACAATGAATCAATATGTGTACAAGGAGAACCTCCGGTGCCTCATGAAATCAGTCCGGGACAAGAGGAGGGATCTGTGGGAGAACAACGCCTGGGTGCTCCACCATGACAACGCCCCTGCTCACAGTGCCCTGAGCATCTGACAGTTTCTGGCGGAGAGGAACGTGCCAACTCTGGAGCAACCCCCGTATTCGCCAGACTTGGCCCCTTGTGATTTTTTCCTCTTCCCCAAGCTCAAGGTGGTGATCAAGGGGACCCGATTTCCTGATCTGGAGGCCATCAAAAGGGCCATGACGATGGAGTTCTGGAGGATTCCAGAAGAAGCCTTCTGGGGGTACATCGAAGCGTGGAAGAAGAGGATGGACAAGTGTGTGAGACTGGAGGGAAACAATTTTGAAGGGGACAAGCTGTGATTTCAATATATTTTTTGGAATAAAATTTCGGTGAAGTCAGTCCCGTTACTTTTTAGACAGACCTCGTATGATGCCAAAAAAATCACACTCATTCTCCATGAGGAGTACTTGCCACGTGCCAAGTTTCAATTTTTTCCTTGGTGTGGTTTCAGAGATAGAGGTCCAAAGTTTTTCCATTTTTCCAACATGGCTGCCACACCATGTTACCTATGACGTAATAATTATGACTAAATCATTCTACATGAGTAGTCGCATCTAAGGCGAAAATTGTGTCTCAATCCGGCAAGTGGTTGCACAAAAAAATATCAAAGTTCTGTGCGGACAAACAAACAAACGGACCCGAACGCAATACCCTCTCCTTCGGTGAAGGTAATACAATAAGGATTCTCAAGGTTGGCGAAGAATAATAAAAATTTGATCTTTACCGAAATTGACGCAGCATCTTTTACACTATCTTATCTAACATGTTATATTAGTTCTTCGTGCCTGTTGTTTGCCGTTGATGACGTCCTTAAAACAGCTCGGTTTCCTGTTTGGAATAATTTTCAATTCTGTTTGACCACCAGGCAGACAGACGGAGCAAAATATCATCTCACTCCTCTCTGCGCATGTACTACGATCGGGACAAATTCAGAGTCAAAGTACTGTTAAACTACAGGTTCGTTTTCCGATACATGTTCAAAATATAGTTCAATTGCAATGAAGTTCCTCGATCATAAATTGACGTTTGTGGATAGACAGACAGATGGACAGACAGAGTGAACTAATTGGTTAACTCCGCCTTTTTTACTTTGTGTGCGTGAGGGTAAATCCTGTATGTATGAGGAGCTAACTATTT
This sequence comes from Eptatretus burgeri, assembly GCF_056783735.1. Lineage (NCBI taxonomy): Eukaryota > Metazoa > Chordata > Myxini > Myxiniformes > Myxinidae > Eptatretus > Eptatretus burgeri. The sequence continues at coordinate 10,685,473 of NC_140965.1, read as the reverse complement.
TCTGCGTTGTATTTGTTCAATTTGAAACTAATTATTATTTATCTTGTGCTCGTCCCTATAAAAGCATAATTGGTATTAATTGCACTCATATGCGAGATATTATGATGGAATGTGACACCGTTGTTACGGCGAGTTGAATATCTGCTGCAGCTGACTTGTTTGGTATTCCCATCGGAACATTTACTTGACGATGTTGGGATCCCATGATGTTCAAATCCAAATATTCTTTGTTGCTTTGTCCTTTGAAATTGAAAAATGTCTTTTGTCCACGAATGCCCTCGACATTCAACTAAACGTATGGTGATGTCTCCTGATGTCGTTGTCCAAAACGTAAAACTGTGTACAAGCTGCTCCATGGGTGTTTCGGTGTGTTTGTTTGTAATGCTCCAACAGGCCGAGCAGAACCAGGCCAAGCGAGATGATTGAGCCGACCAAGCCGACTTGTTTGGTGTTTATTTAGTGAGTGACCATCCTCACTGGCACTTGCCATCCTAAACTCAGCATGATGACAAGTCTTCAAACATGATGATGAATGACCCCTAAGTATTGTTCGGCCGCTTCTTGATCTACGTCTTGCAAGCAGCACCCGATCCCCGCCATGTTGGTTGCTTGCGAGGGTTTAAAAGGGATATACAATCTCGTGATCGGCCCACCCAGAAGGAACTATTGACCGTTCAAGTACAGTGTACATGTACTTGTTTGTTTGTTTGTTTGTTTGTTTATATAGTTATTGTATTCAAAGTTCGTGGAAGAGAGCGAGAACACAGAATGGATCAGGACGTCACAGGACAAAAGGAATAGTGGAAAGAGTGGGGGGGGGGGGACACACCAACAGTGGGGTTGAGAGATAAAATATCGGGAGACTTAATACTGCAGAGTCTAGAATAAACAGAAATACGAACCAGAAGAGATGTTCTGCCACCATTAGGATAAATATCCAGTGGATTGTAGTTCCACAAGATTATGTTACCATGGAGACAGCAGATGCTTTAAATGACTGCTGTTCAATATCGAATGAGGTTTGCAGACTAACAAATCCTTCAATGAACTTGGCCTTCATTCTTCAAATCACAAACTTCTATGGTTTTGATTGGACATTTCATAACCATGAATTGTAAAATGTCATTCCTTTGCTTTGGATGTATGTGAGTGTTCCAGTCGATTTTTTTATTTTTTTTTCTGAATCTGAATGGGCCTGTGTTTTGTTTTTAATATGAAGTTTGTTTTGCAGTATTTACTGTGAACTGCCACCAAATCGACTTGTTTGTGCTTCAGAGACGAATTCCATTCTGAATGTTTCCATGGAGACTGTTTAACTTTAGGTTTCCATGCCAACCATGTGACATTTCCTTTGGATATTGTGAACACATGAAAGGAAATCTGCGTGTCCCACTTTGTCCTTGGGTTTGACACTCAAAAGGATGGATGACTCGGCGTGCCGTCCATAGTATGGATCAAGTGGGTGAAAAGAGGATTTTGTATTTTAAATTAATCCTGATCACAAAGTGTGTAGCCTGGTGTATAAAATCGATGGCTGTGTTCTGGTGAAATTATCTATCTCGACTAGTGTGTGTGTGTGTGTGTGTGTGTGTGTGTGTGTGTGTGTGTGTGTGTGTGTGTGTTTGTGTTTCCTTCATAACTCCAAAACCATGAATCCTAGCAGCCTGAAACTTTGCATGCATACGAAGAAAACTCCAAGAAAGTGCATGGCTGAAAATTGGGTGTTTGGGTTAATTAAATCGCCCCTTTTGAAGATGATTAACGGCCTTATTTAATTACTTGCAAATACAACCCATCGCTTCACTGACAGGGGTATTAAGAGGGGGAAGCAAGAAGGAGGGGAGGGTTCGGTGAGGCGAGGAGGGGTAGGGGAAGAGAAAGCAGTGTGAGGGGAGGGCAAGGTAAGGCAGTGTGTGGGGAAGGTCCATCTGGACATAACCACCATCTGGACATAACCACCGTCCAGATACGTGCAGAGATAACCACTACCTGGACAGAGGCATAACCACTGTCCAGATACGTTAAGGGAACGCAGCATGAGGGGAGCATCCATTTATTCATCAGGCGCATCTTCGGCCACCTCATTCCGAATGAGGTTTTAAGGTGTATCCTGGGTTCAGGCCCGTCGCTAGGGGGGGGCATTTGGGTGCAATGCCCCCCCATGGCGCATCTGGTGCCCCCCCCACTTGTACGCCACCCATTTATACCCTGTTGCACCCTGTGAACAACTTAGTGTTTAAGGACGAGCGCCCACTGTGACCTTGCTGTTTAAGAGTTCACCTGTGTGAACTAAAACCCTTATTCCAGATGTTCAGTGTGGTGAATAATGAGGCCTTCTTGGATAAACTGTTCTTTAATAATATCCTTCTTTAAATAACAGTCAAGAGATAAGTGTGCGCTTGTCAGCGCATCTCCAAAAGCAATTGGCAAGACAATACAGTCCAAGACCACAAGATAAAAGATAATAACGCAAGCACCAACGCCAGCAGCCAAGACCTCGTGTCGAATGTCGATGTTGTGGGAGGTTATATATATATATATATATCGTGGATCATTTAGTTTTAAGGAATAGCCAATCAGCGTATTCAATATGGAGACCCTATTGAGCAGGTTACCTGATTGGTTGTAAGTTAGGTATAAATGTAATATAGTCATAATATGATAATATGATGAATGAAAAGACATAAATTTACATAATTAAAGATGAAGTGCACTTGCACCACGTGACCTTCACAACCCGTCAACCCTCCATCTTACAAAAGTAATTTTATAATAAAAATTAAAAATGTGTGTTTGCAATCATGTTTACATTTGAAATTATGTAGATAAAAGCTGTTTTTGATGGATGGATCATTTAATAAATAAAACCGTCAACCATCAAATCTCGCGAGTCGCGAGGGACGAATCACAGAGCACGAGCTCGCAGCAGGAGAAAAAGACGTGGATGATGGATAAACGAAAATGGCTCAGAAAAGGAAAAAATGCAAGCGACGAAAATGAAGAAGATGATGAAAGACATGTTGTGGGAGGAGTTGGAGGAGGAAGAGGAAAAGACGATCATGTCGATGAAATACCGACAGAAGCTGGCCAACCTGGCCAAGCCAGCAACGTCAGCCCTGCGGCTGTAGCCCCAGCGCAGACAGCCGAGTTTCCAAGCTCGGCGGCGGCCTCGGGGTCGGGTGTGACTGTCAAACCGCTTCCCGATGATCTTGGAAGTGAGAGACCAAATCGAGTTGTTCTACAGCGGTACCCTGGCCATCTGTTGCAGAACAAGAGTCGCTCGTTTGTGTCCTCGTGGTACCAGACTAATGAATGGCTGGAATACAGTGTGCAGACAGATGCAGCATTCTGCTATCCATGTAGGAAGTTTAACACCGCACGTGCCCAGTGGACTCTACTTTCACAGTGCGAGAGTGTGGTGTAGTGGGCCTGCGGGGGCAGGGCATGATGTGGGGAGCGTGGTGGAGGAGTGGTTTGGATCGTGATCACGTGCTTGCGCGGGATATAGGAGACTACCGGAATTGGAAACATGCCGTTGAGAAAGGCAGGGGGTTTCACAAACACGCAACTTCAAAGGAACATTTAACTTGTGTTTTGAGGTGGAAGGAGAATGAGAGGCGCATCGATTGTGGTGAGGAGATTTCCACACTCCTCAATGCTGACCAGCTAAATAGAAACTGGTACTATGTGTCTGCTCTTATAGATGTTGTGGGATTTCTCGCCGAAAATGAGATACCTTTTAGAGGGAGCCTTGATAATTTTGAGGATATGTCAGACGACACAGTGGGCTCGTCCTCTCGCTTTTAAACTGCACACTCAAAAAAGACACTGAGCTCGCCGAAATAATGAAGCATATCCCATGAAACGCAAGCTATACCAGTCTGGAAATGCAGAATGAACTGATCTGCACACTGAGTAATGTTGTGACGGATGCCATCGTGGAAGAAGTAGGCACATCATGGTTTACCATCAAGGTGGATGGGACGAGGGACCCCACTGAATGTGAGAACATATCAATCATCATTCGCAAGGTGGATGGGACGAGGGACCCCACTGAATGTGAGAACATATCAATCATCATTCGCTTTGTATCGGCATCAAATGAAGCAACAGAGCGTCTACTCACAATAGCTACAGCCGACGCTGGAGATGCAAAACATTGACAGACCTAATAATTGCAGAGTTGACAAAAATAGGACTTTACGCGTCAAAAATATTAAGTCAGGTGTACGATGGGGCTTCAGTAATGGCTGGGAAGCACGGTGGGGTGCAAAAGTTGTTGCAAGAGATATTGGAAAGAGAAATCCCCTATGTGCACTGCTTAAATCACCAACTCCATCTGGTAGTTATCCACGCACTGGCAGCAGAGAAAGCTGTCACTGATTTCCTCGAGGTTTGTTGTTGCCTGTACAAATTCTTCAGAAAGCCCACTGTTGCTGCACAGTATAAAGGTGAGTGGTTAAAACGACTTCTTGATCAAAGGTGGACGGGACATTTAGCCACCATGTCTGTGATCATAGGATCTTTTAAGGATATCACATCCTTACTGTCGGAGATTGATGCAGAGCGCGCCTACGGTGAAGAGATGAGGATGGAGGCTATTGGGCTTTTGCGGGAAGTCTCTGGGCCTGCCTTCATGTTCATTGCTATCTTTGTGCAAAAACTGCTGATGTTGTTAGATGGCCCTAACAGACTCTTGCAGGCAGAGGACATGGACTTGCTAACGGGGTTGGAACTGGTGGCGAGTGCTACAGAGTGCGTGAAGAAACACCGCTCTGAGGATGAGTTCACTGATCTGTGGAACAAGGCCAACGATGCTCGCACTTCTACACCTGCACCACCAAAACGGAGACGCACAATGCAGAAGAACTTGGAACAGTTTGTAGTTTTGGAGACTACAGGACAAAACAATGACAATGACAAGACGGAACTGCAGAGGGTTTTTTACAGCGCAATTGACACTGTGCTTGGCGAGATCACTCAGTGCTTCAGTGAGCGCAACACACAACTCGCCCGTTCACTCGCTGCCTTGAATCCTGAAAATGGCACGTTTTTGGATCCCCACTTGCTCCAGCACATCATGACATTAACAAAGTCAACCATCAGTGAAACAGAGTGTGTGGTTGCAAAGCAGTTTATTCGCTCACAGACAGAAAAGCAGCCAAACAAGAGATGGACAACACAAAAACTCCTTTCAACATACCACAAAACGCTGGAAGCCATGCCAAGTGTAGTGACTGCTATGAGACTTGGACTAACATTTGGTGCGTCCACTGCCATGTGTGAAAACTCATTCTCAACGTTGAGGAATGTCTTCACTGACCATCGACGGTCCATGCGCCATGCACGCAAGGCACAACTGGTACAGCTGGCCTTCGAGAGAGACCTCACACGTAAATGCCTAAATGAATGGAAGGAGAAGGTCCTCAGAAGATTCCACACCGAGACGCGTCGCCTGCAGCTCTTCTGACAGTGAGTACAGCGGTATAAAACTATACGAGGAGTTCAGATTGTGTGTGTGACTGCTGGTGATGCGTGTGTGGTTGTGGTTGCAGTGTGGTTGTGGTCAGCAGCCGCCATGGTCGGCTGCTTTGTATTTCTGATGTTTAAGTTAAATGTTGTGTTTGGTGCTTTGCATATCCCATATCTAGTGCTTTGTGCATAACCTTACCTTTGTGTAATTGACTGCTTTAAATGCATACGTTGTGGTATCTTCAGGCTGGTCGTATTTGCTGTTGATAGTTTAACATGATGATCGCAGGTCATAGCCTACTGTGTCTTATTTCAAAGTGCACTGATTCTGGTGCTAACCTCCCCCATTTAGTCATTGTATCTCTGGTATATTCATTTTCTAATGCCAATTCTTCACAACACCTTGTAAAAGTGCACCTGAATTGGTGCCAATTGTCGAATCATTGAATATTTGCATTGTGAATGTGCCAGTTTGTTGCGGCTCTCCTGCATTCGAATAATTTTAGGCCAAAAACATCGGAACATATTAAATCTAGCTGAGATCAATTTGGTTAGTATGCGACGGCAACCTCAGTATAGATGTGTCAATGCTGTATGAATACAATAGTATACCGGGTTATCAAAAATATTAAATATAATAATTGTACCCCCCCACCCAGCTCATTTGCCCCCCTTAATACTGAGCCCTGGCTACGGGCCTGTCTGGGTTACCTTACTGGGATCTGAAGCCGCCATGTTTTTTGGCCTGCTCAGCCATGCCTTCACTTGGAACATGCAACAACGATTTATTACCGATAAAGTATTCCCCTTCCCCCCACTTTTCTCACTCATATTATGGAATGCCAGTTCATCATAGCTACGAATGGCTGAGTACATTGCAATGCTTATAAGCGCCTGAAGACACCAGCGTTCATGGCTTTATTTCATTTTCTCACATGCCATAATTTCGAGAATCTCTTTTAGTAGAATTACAAAATTTCAGCTCCAGAAATGAACTTAGCAGCAGTTACGACTCCTGAGAGAAAAAAAGTGTTCATTTGTCCGCTTTGGACATATTTGACATTTTGGGCATCTCTGGGAAGTGTGTGTTTAATATTATGGTTCGGTGATTGCTAATCGTGTGCCAAGCGAGCCGTTCCTTATCAACCAGTTAATTGGAGTGCTTGCTTTTGTGCTTAAGCTGCTTACCGAGCGCCTTACTGCCGATTGCGGCATATTTTGTGTCCCGATCGGGATGTATAGTTGGCTGTTGCTTCAACATACGTGGTACATATGGGTACATTTGGATTTTAAAGGGACTCTCGGTGGGTGTGTGTATGCATGCCTGCATGTTTGGCAGTGGAAACGTTTCATGCCATATCTTATGATGATAATGGGCTTACGAAAGGTGATAATATATGGTTTCTCTTTGTAAGTTTCAAAGCAAAATGAATTTGACAATACTCGATTTCCGAGTCTTTTCCCGTATTGAAGTGTTTTCTAAATTACCAGGCCAAATTTTGTTTTTTCCACCCGTCACATGACGCTTACCAGCTCTTTATAAATATTAATGTATATGCACATCTCCTTGAAACGTTGATAATGTAACGTTTTATTTATGTTTATTGAAATTCCCCCAAAACAACGGTGAAAGCTACTCAAGGTTTCTGGGTTGTATACAGTCCGTACTGTAGTCGGTAATCACACTGACTCCAACCTGCTGATTCCCGAAAAATTGTTGATATCGACCAAGCACTGTGTGCGTGTGTGTGTGTGTGTGTGTGTGTGTGTGTGTGTGTGTGTGTGTGTGTGTGTGTGTGTGTGTGTGTGTGTGTGTTTTCATATCGCATAACATTTTGTCGCTACTAACTCCCTACACCCTCACTCCCCTCCCTCCTAACACAGTTCAGCACCCTCCCACACCTCTCTCTCTCTCTCTCTCTCTCTCTCTCTCTCTCTCTCTCTCTCTCTCTCTCTCTCTCTCTCTCTCTGTCCCTGTCTCTGGACGGTGTTTGTCTTCAGACATGTCCGGGCGGTATTCGTTTGTCTCCGGACCTGTCCGGACGGTGTTTGTCTCTGGGTGGTATTTATATTATGACCAGTAGAAAATGGATTTCAGACATTTTGTTTCCATCTTTACTGTTATTCTCTGCAGAATCATTTTGATTCGACAGGATGAATCGTAATTAATACTCCACCGCATGCCTGCCGTCCCCTCACCTCAGCTCATGCTGCCTTCCCTTCAGCCACCCTCCTCACTCTACATCTCTCTCTCTCCCCCTTCCCTCTCCCCCCTCCCTCTCCCCCCTCTCGGTATTCCCATCAGCGAAGCGACGGGTGGTATTTGCTCGTCCAAAATATTTCAAAATTGGTTGTGATTTAATTATAGTATGTAACTTGTGAACTGGATAAAGAAAACTGCTTTATATTTGTATGCATCTGTGTTAGGCCTTGGACCTACGTACCTACTACTCAACCACAGAATGAAATTAACAATTGTTCTTCGTTCATGTGCTCTTGTGTCTGGTACATTTTTGGTCCATATGTCTTGTTACCCTGTGTGTATCTTCCACTGACTGGAGAGAGAAAGAGAGAGAGAGTGTGTGTATGTGTGTGTGTTTTGTAATGGGCTCAGTATCCTTAATTGTGTAACTCAGGAACTGCTGGCGATTAACTCCGCAGGATGCCCGAGCCCAAGCGGGAGGCGCGACTGCACATGTGCAGAAAGCTGCAGCTATTCCTAGCAGCAGCTAACACACATGGAATGGTGCAGAGAAGAGAAGAGAACCTAAATGAAACTCTAGTACCATACAACAACAAAGGCACATTTGTCAAATTTATTATGAACTCCACTAAGGTAGTCCTAATGACCAATTTACCCCACTGCTTCAGCATTCTGGTCTCATCCTACGAATTTGGGCATGGCTCTTGTAAATTCCCTCTGATTTAGCAAAATCAGTTGGCTGCGCAATGTGACCCTGTCTTCAGTCTCCTCGCCTGGCTTTATCTCGACATGGCACCTGACACTTTGCGGCTTACCTGGAGCGTCTATTCCATTCTCCCTAACTAACCACGAGACCCTCTCCGGCTCCTGCCGTGCTCTCTTGACACTCACAGCACGGGCTCTCTCTTGGGCACCTGGCTGAAAACTCCAACTTTTCTCAACTAACTTGCCCTTGTGGCATCTCTGCGGGCATTCAGCCGTGCAGTAGGTCCCAAGGCTCGGTTCCTTCAATATCACACTCCTTTTAACTCTCTGGTCACACTCCCAGTGCACAAACTCTTCATATGCACACAATTACTCCAATTCCTATTGCAATTTCCCATGCCCAAACACCAGCAGCTTTGCATCTTCCATCACCAAATTATTTAACCACACCACACTATATCACCTCCCTCACTGGAGGTGCCCTCTAGCAAAGGGGGGGGGGGGCACTGTTCTCCAAGTACTCACACCACTCACTCCCCGCACCATGCATACCTAAACTCAGCCCACTCGTTCCACAGTCACTTCAGCCGGCTCGTTCCACATTCACTTCACACCAGGACATTTCTCCCCAACATTCTCCATGCATCCCTGGAGCAAGAAATGGAAGGAGGAAAAAGGTGACTGTCACGATGAGTTCTACAAATTGCAAGCATTTCATCCATATTAAATTTCACATAACTTCCAATTCTTTCGTCACACAAACTTCATATCAATTTAACCATGGTCTTACATCCCCTCTGTTACTACCACCTGTCTTTCCATTGCCTCATTGGTTCAGCCCTCTGTGAGCACTTGCCCTTGCTATAGGCCTTTGGTCTGTTGGAGCCAAGGGGGAGTATCCTCACCATGGTAAGGAGCTAAGAAGGTCACAGTGAATTATCTGTGGAAGGGCCATGGGCTCTTCTTGATCTTAGAGAGCACATCAGTTATATGCGACAGGACGACACTGGACCGCGGGCAGAGCGAGGTCAGCTTTGGGCATCGGCCCTTCTGCAGCTGGGGGAACAACCAAATCCTTTATTCCAGAGCAAACGCCTTCAACTTGACTCTGGCGTTGTTACGTGTGCTTCATCCGCTCACCAGCCAGGTTGTTTCGGTGATGAGCGAACGCATGGACTATCCCCATGCTCTCCCGTTCACCACCATCTCAGATCATCGATCACCCCCCCCCATCCAAAACCATATTTTCTACCCCCATTAACCCTCCCCAAGGCCAACTCCTTTCAAATTTCCATTTTTTTTCCTTCCTGAGAGTTTGCTTCTGTATCCATCCTGTCCACCCCGTGTGTCCTTCCCTTTCCCTCATTCTTTCCCACGTCCCTTACTTGTCCAAATCACCATCTATTTTGTCCCTCAACCCTGCTGTTGATGTCCCCCCTCTCTTTCTACTGTTCCTTTTGCTCTGTTATGTCCTGATCCATTCTATGTTCTAGCTCCTTCACGAGCCTCGACTATGTAGTCATGGTGTCCTTCTGAGCAATCTGTCGGCCTCCCTTCCTGGATGAATCCACGTTCACAGAACTTTCTGACTCATTATGCTAATCTTATGAAAGGGCTGCAAGACATGCTCAGATTTACTTGACCTTCTTCTGTCTTCTGCTTTTTTCCATTTGTTTTTCTTCTTTTGTCTTTATTCGTTTCCTTCTTGTTTTCTTGTTTCATTTTCTACCTTTATTTATGCCTTCACTTCTCTTGATCTTCGGCGGTAAAGGTTTTTGTGTTCTCAACACCCTCGTATTCATCGTGCCCTTTGGCTTTAAGTTGGGGTGCCTTCCGTCTTTCTTTCTTTCCTCCATCTGTCTTTCTTCCTTTCCTCCATATTCCTTTCATTCCTCCGTCCTTCTTTCATTCTTCCTTTCCTCCATCTTTCTTTTTTTTTTCCTTTCATCTATCCATCTTCTTTTCTGTCTTCCATCTTTTTCTTTCATCTATCTTTCTTTCTTTCCTCCACAAGCTTCATATTGACTATTTTGTTCATGTGATCAAGTCTTGAAGACGAACACTGTTCAGCACTGATGTTCATGTAAACTTATTAAAAGTCATGTGATCATTGTATCCTGCTTCTTTTGGGTCTTGCTGGTGGTCTATGGTCTTGCCCTTTGGAGATATCTTCCATTTGTGCTCCTTATAATCATCAAGTGGATTGTTATTATTAGGTTACCCAATCCATTTTCTTCTGTTTATTTCCTTATTCTTTTTCCGCCGGCAATTTGCGGGTTCTTTCGCTTTAAGAATCATTTTCTCAGGAACGGTAAGTCCGATCGACACGAAATTTTCACCATATTATGTATCTTTTTTGATAGCATACTTGATAATTGTGACATCATAGGTCACGTGGTACGGGCACCATCTTGAAAAAACCTATAAATTTTGGACATCTGTATCTCTGAAACCGTGCAACGGAAATTTTTTTTGCTTCATACATTTTAATAAGCTCCCCATGGGGAACACGGGTGATTTTTCGTGAGATCATCGGTGAAGCGGTATGCCGGTGAAAATTCATCAAGTAGAATGCAGCATGGGAAAAATCTGAAATTTCTTGAGCATCATCTACACAACAAATCATGGTAGAAAAAAAATTTATTATGACGTCATAGGTGACTTGGTTCGGCAGCCATCTTGTTTTGAAAAAATAATTAAAAACATCTTCTCCAGAACGGCTGAACAGATTGAGGCGAAACTTTACACCCACATTCCCCATGACATCCTTTTACAAGTTTGTTAATTTCTTATTGATAGGTCACATGGTTTGGTGGCCATCTTGAATTTACCCGAAAACCTTCAAACATCTTCTCCAGAATGGCTGGTCAGATCAAGGGGAAACTTCACATACGTATTGCACATGTGTAGTAAATATAAGTTTGTTAATGAATAATTGATTCAAGATTCAAGAATATTCAAGATTCAAGCAGCCATGTTGGATTCAAGATTAATATTGAATAATGTTTTCTCTGGAACCACATAACCTATCGAAGCAAAACTTGGCAAATGTAATCTACCCCCATGCCTGCAAAAAGGTAAAAATATGATGTCACACGTCACATGGTTTGGTGGCCATCTTGGATAGAAAAACGCACCTTATCCGATTAACACGAAACTTCACACACGTGTTCCACTACACGAATGGAAGCAGAATATAAATTTATGATAACATAGGTCACATGGTTCGTCAGCCATCTTGGATTGAAAATTAATAAATTTTAAAAATCTTCTTCTCCAGAACAGCCGGACAGATTGAGGCAAAAATTCACACACACTTTCCCCAAGACATCCTTTCACAAGTTGGTTAATTTGTAATTGATAGGTCACATGGTTTGGTGGCTACATTGAATTTACCCGAAAACCTTCAAACATCTTTTTCTCCAGAACGGCTGGTCAGATCAAGGGGAAACTTCACATATGTATTGCACACGAGCAGTGAATATAAGTTTGTTAATTTCTCATTGATAGGTCACATGGTTTGGCAGCCATGTTGGATTCAAGAATTATATTAAATAATGTTTTCTCTGGAACCACATAACCTATCGAAGCGAAACTTGGCAACTCCAATCTACCCCCATGCCTGCATATATGGTAAAAATTATGATGTCAAGTCACATGGTTTGGAGGCCATCTTGGATAGAAAAACGCACCTTGTCCGATCAACACAAAACTTAACAAGCATAATCCACTTCCCCATTAGATGGAGAATTTAAATTTATGTTGTAATAGGTCACATGGTACGGCAGCCATATTGGATTGAAAATTAATAACTTTAAATGTCTTCTCTGAAACGGCTGAACAGATCGAGGCAAAACTCCACACATATGACCGCCTTTCTATGATGAATAAAAAGTTCTCCCCCACTTTTGATGTATGGCACATTGTTTGGCAGCCATAGTGGATTGAAGGAAAACTATTAATTAATGTTTACTATGGAACTACTGCATCAATAAATGTGAAACTTCAGAGTTATGATGGAACAGTCATGTGGAATGAAGGGTTCAAATTTCAACTCGATCGGGTCCATGGTTTGGCAGCCATGTTGGATTGAAGGGGAAATATTGAGTAATATTTACTCTGGAGCTGCTGTGTCAATATAAGTGAAACTTCACAATTATTATCTAGCCTACATGTGAAACATAGTTTTAAAATTTCAACCTGATTGGCCACACGGTTTGGCAGCCAGAGTTATTTAATTATTTGAATCTGAGAACTTTTAGATTTGTTTTTTTTTTTCCAGAACGCTCACTTGGCTGCACCTGAAAGCGTTTGAGGGGACAGGAATAGCAATTCAATTGATACCGCCAATGTCCCCAGGAAAAAGGGCTAACTGCATATGTAATAAATAGATTGAACACTTTGTGCTACCCAGTTCGTAACGTGCCAGTCCCGCGCTGTCCCGAAGCAAGGCTGTATTTGTATCACTATTAAATAATGTTTTCTCTGGAACCACTTATCCTATCGAAGCAAAACTTTGCAACTATCATCTACAGAAAGTCTCATGTATCAAAGGCGGACGTCTGGGTACCCGGTCATCACTGCCAGCAGTTATAAAGTGGCAGTTCTAGTTGTTATTATTATCCCACCCCCCGGAGGGACGGAGCGGGATATTGTAATCGTCCGGTTTGTTTGTCTGTTTGTTTGTTTGTCTGTCTGTCTGTCTGTCTGTCTGTCTGTTAGCAACCTTACGGCAAAACGGCTTTAGCAAACACTATCAAATTTAATCCACAGGTGGGCAATGAACCTTGGACGACCCCATTAAATTTTGGGTCCACTTGGATCAAAGGTCAAGGTCACGAAACGATCAAAATCGTTTTTCGCTCATAACTTCGTCAAAAATGATCTGATTTACTTCAAACTAAGCTTATAGTGAACCTTAATCTATTTGTCACTTATAATCCTACCCATTCCTGCAGTGAAAAATGCATATTTGTGAAGATCGGTAGGGTCCGAAGTTTTGGGAGTCATGGTCATCGGTCAAAATTACAAATTTTCCATTATAAATCAAAAAATGTTAGGAATATGCGTGTTTACTATGGAAGACATATATCAAGTCCTTTATTGGCTTTCATTTGACACCATGACCTTTGACCTTACGTGGCCTTGAAAGGTTAAAATCATTTTGCAGTCATAACTTCGTCAAAAATGGTTGAATTGGCTTCAAACTAAGACTAAAACATTCCTTTTTCTATTCCTTATAATCAACATTCAGGTTAAGGATGTATCAAATTTAAATTTAATCCCCAAAATAACCTTATGCCTTAAATGGGCAGGATTTGTTGTGCCTGGCACCACTTGTTGTAATTATTATTATCATTATCATTATGGTTCTGATTGTGAAGACTTTCTTTATTTTATTCTTCCAACTTGTTTCTTTGTTTACATTCCTGTTTTATGAACACCTTACTTGATGCCTCTGTTCTTTTTCTTTTTTTTATTAGTGATACTGTCACAATGCTCAAGCCTCAGGTGCATTCCATGCCACAGTTGATTGCCTTTGCTTTTTATTTTTATTTTTTGTTTTTTTCAATGTAAATGTTACATTTTCTGAGCTTTGCTCTTTGCAAGTCCCAATATGTCCATTCAAATGCATTTTGAGTCGAGATGTTTTATTTTTCGTGAATGTACTTTCACTACGATGGAGACAGTTTCTGCTGTTATTGGGGCTCAGTTATTCACATGATGCAATTTGTGTATAATCCACAACACTTTTATTTTGTGACCTTAGGCTCATGGTGGAGCTTGTACATAAACCACACTTAGGAATGTAGGACAAAGACACTCACAGTAGATAGCAGGGCACTCTGAAGCACACCACAAAGACATTAGTGGACAATGGACCAATGCTTCATATCTAGGATTTGAACCTGCATCATGCGCCAGGGGTTCAGGTGGGAACATCAACAGGTGTTTTCCCTCTTGTTTATTTTTTTTTGAACATTTGCTCGATGGACATATGTCACAAAGTCTATTGGCAGAGTTTAGTTGGTCACAGCGTAAGCCGAAAGAACCACTCCAGCCAAAGATACTGCTGGAGCTTTACTCGTGCACAGCTTGGGTGTTCGACTCACTGTGCTCCACAATGTACCACAGTAGTTTGATCAGGCAGGTAAAACGCGACTCTGCCAGAGATCTCCACACCGATGCCTCTGTCTGTTTGAAATTCGATTATTTCAAAGCCGCGTCACTTGGTCACTTGCCTCAACGTTCACACCCGGTAATGTTTCTGCCCCGCAGGTTGTCTCACCAAAGCACTCGATCATCTGCCACGCCGTCCCCATCATCGCTGCCATCAAATGTTTCCAGAATGAGAGGAAGGCTCCGTCTCTCCTTTGGCTCTCGATGCCGCTGGGAGGGAAGCACCAACTTCATCCGACTAACAGCCGACTTCATCCGCACCTGCATTTACGATTGCCGTGTTTTTACCATGCAGTTTTACATGAGCTCTATAAGGAAATCAGGCGTCCCCGCCACCATCTCTCCCATCGTGGTCGATGTTCCACATCTCGCAAACCCGTTCGCATTCCCAGGTCCCACACCATTACGTTTGAAACGTCTGCTTTTGTTTCTGACTCAGTTTATTGTTATGTCGAACTCTGTTTTTTCAGCCTTCTTTGGTAGCCCTGACGCTAAAATCTCCCTCCACATCCTGCGATGGAATTTTAGAGAGTGGTCCAAAAACAGATTGCTGCCTCAATGCGAGAGCTTACACGTGGCTTTTGTTTACCATTACTTTGTTTTTCAACTTTCTTAACGTTTCCAACCCTCTTGTAAGCTGCTGATTTAAACCCGGCCATTTCCAAGTAAATGGCTTGAAAAATCCAACGCCAACCGGTTAGAACCCTCTTGCTCGTCGTGTAGCCTCTTGCCCTCCATGTCCCACATTAGATTGCTCCTATCAAGTTGGCAGCAGACTTTTGTCTTCTCATCACATTGTGCTTTTAAACTCTGCTTGTAATCTCGTATGGCTCACATGCGATCCGCTTGACGATATGATGAATGCAGTCTTTTTCAAACGATGTGATTGAATTTCTCCATGAAGTACTATCTGGTTCTTGATGTATGTTGCAGTTCTGCTTTTTCCGTGTAAATTTTTTTTCTTTTTTTCGGAGCTTCGATGTGAAATGCTCTTTGCTTTTTAGCTTTAACCTGGAGATGAATCTGGGATCATCAAGATGGTACCTTAGGTACTAATTATTTCCTCTTCCCGATGTGAAAGAGCTGCTTTACGATCGTTCACAAGTCGCGGTGAGACATTCCTCAGCCAGGTCTCTCCATAAAACCGATTGGTGGTTGCGCTGAAACCTCCGGATACCCACTCCTGTAGGACACGCATGTTCTTGTAGCGTGGTGTCATAGCTAATATGTCAAAGTGATCGTGCGTATAGCTTCCACGAGGAAAGGTCCAATTCCGTTGTACGCTTGCCCGGAACGCTGCAAGCGTTGTGTGTTGCATGTACGAGTACCCTGAAAGCCAGCACTTTGGCCTTGACCTGCTTCGTGTTATCGGTCTTTAAAATATGAGACAGAGTTTCGACTTTATTTAAAACAAAAATAAGATTTTTTACCTCTTGGGTGTTTTTGAGATGAATGGCCCACGTGGTCGGACTGGTGGAAAGGGTGCACTTTTTCATTGCTGACGTCTGTTGTGCTTGTTTTTTTTTGTTTTTGTTTTTGTCTTCATGCTTTATTAATATACTTGCTTGTTAATCGAGTGAAGACCAATGTAATGTATACTTGCACGTGTGCCGCCGTTTGTATAAAAGTCATGCATTGGAGTTGAGCTGCTGAAGTTGCTGTTGAATGTTTATTTATGCGAAGGAATCCTGGAAGAAGAAAAGCACTCATCTCCATCTCATTGGGGCCAACAACAACAACAACCCAAACACAGATTCATAACAGGACAAATGGAACAGTAAAGGGGGGTGGGAGGCACCAAGAGTGGAGTTGAAGGACAAGATAGAGGGAGACTTGGACAAACAATAGGTGTGGGGAGGAATGGGGGCAAGAGAGGATGCATGGGGTGGACAAGATGGATACAGAAGGAAACTCTCAGGAGGGAAAACTGGAAATTTGGAAGGAGGAGGGTTTGGGGTGGGGGAGGAGTTAACGAGGGCAGAAATAATCATGGTTTTGGATTGGACAAGATCTGAGGTGGTGGTGAACAGTGGTCTTGAAGAGCTGGAGGGATGTATGAGATTGAAGAGGATGTGGAAGTTGGTTCCACAGGTGGGGAAAAATCATGTTGAGCAGGAGAGGACGCATGTGGTGGACAAAATGGATTCAGAAGGGAAAACTGGAAATTTGGAAGGAGGCCTTGGGAGTTGGGGGAAGGTGGGTGGGGGGAATGGGTTCATGAGGGTAGAAAAGATCATGATTTTGGATTGGGGATTACCTGACATGGTGGTGAACTTGAAGGCCTGAAAGGAAGAATGAGATCGAAGAGAATGTGTAAGTTTGTTCCACAGGTGAGGGGAAAAATAGAGTAACGGAGGGGTGGAGTGATTCTGGATTTGGGTAGTTTCACCAGAAGTGGGTTGATGGTGGACTGTGTGAACCCAACACAAACTTGGGGGGGGGGAGACAAAGCACGGAAAGAGCAAAGGGTGGAAGACCAGAAAGGAGGTGGTAGGAGACAGAGACCACCAACCTGACTGTGAAGTGTGAAAGGAGAGTGGTAGTCCCATACACTCAGCTTCATCACGGGATATTCCATAATATTGGTGTCCACGGCATCAAGGTGTGAAGCAGGGGTGCCAGTGCAGAGGGGAGAGCAGTACTTCATCAAGCTGTGGATGAAGACCTTGAAGGTGGACAGGAGTTCAGGTGTGCCAAGGAAGGAATTTGTGTGATGGAGGATGTCCAGTCAGCAGCTGGCTTTAGAAGCCAACTTTGAAATGTGGTTTGCTCAAGAATGACCGTAAGACCCTGGAGTTTGAATGACTGAACTTCCTCAAGAGGATTGTTAAGAAAGTAGATGGAATGGGAGGGGGAGAGGGGGTTGGTCAGACAGTTCGTTCGGAGAGAGATAGTGAGCGTGTGTGATTTGTCAGTATTGAAAGACACATTCCAAATGTTTGACCAGCTTGTGGTTTTTGTTATTGTCTGAAGAGAGGGAAGAGGCTGCTGCCTGTCTGGATGAAGGATGTCACGGCAGAGTGTGGAGTCATCAGTACATAGATGAATGGGATTTTCCAGAGAGTCAGAGAGCTCATTGATGAAGATCAGGAAAAGGACTGGGACCAGAACACTGCCTTGGGGCACTCCAGCCTTGACAGGGATAAGAGATGAAAGGATTCCATTGAGGACGACGAGTTGGCTTCGAGGGTAGAGGAAGTCAGTAAGCCGTGTGTGGAGTAGGCGGAGTGTTTGGAGAGCAAGGCAGGATGCTAGACTATCAAAAGCACGAGATATGTCCAGAGAAACAACCCTGGTCTCATGTCTGATATTGAGAGCTTCCATCCATTGTTGGGTGAGTTGAAGCAGCATGTCCAAGGTACAATGACCTGGCAGAATCCAAATTGGTGATCTGAAAGTCTTTTTTTGTTCGTACGCAGCACAAGACTGTGGGGTGGCATCATTGGCTGAGGGTGTGGCTGTGCCATTAATGCAATGCCCTCTGTTGGTTTGGTCTGGAATTTGGCAATGGTGCCGGCGATAGCTTGCCTGCTCGTTGCGAAGGACACCATGGGATCCTTCATATCCACCAACTAATAGCGGCAGATGGGACAACAGTTTAACGTCCATCCGAGAGATGGCACACGCATTGATGAATCACCTTTCCTGCGAAACATCGGGATGACAGTTTATACCTGGGTAGGGATTCAAACCCAGGCTAGACTGCTTAGAGGTGAGTGTGCATACCTCTCAGCTATCCTGTCAACCTGTGATCTGAGATGAGGTTATTGGAGAAAAGGAAGGATTTCATATCAACCGTGATAGATTCCATGACCTTGCTGATGATTGGAAGTGACCTGACAGGTCTGTACTTAAGCAGATCAGTTTTTGGACTTTTTAATGTCATGCAGTGATGGCTGACTTCCGAGCAGATGGAAGATGACCTGGTGCAAATGATAACATGAAAATAGCAGAGAGAGGCTGTGGAAGAGCAGCAGAGCAGGTTTTTAGGACGTGAGCTGATGCCATCCGGTCCAGTTACCGAAATAGAGTCCAGCGTTGACAAACTTTTCCACTTTCTCATGTTCAAAAGACAGAGTCTAGGAACAGTCGGGTACAACAGGGCGGTGTGGGTACCAAGAATGAGGGGTTGGGGGCACAAGATTTGGTGGGAAACACAGAATTGAGGCATTCGACCTTCTCACGAGCAGAGTCGGCTGTGGTTCCTAACAAGGGTTGTCACCAGGTTTTGTAGGAAGGAAGCAAATTAGATAGTTCAACCTTGAGGTTGAACTGATGCTTCCTCTCTCACTCTCCTGAGAGTGGAAACACACGTTCGAGTTTTTGACATACATGTGCAGTATATGGGATTTGAAGCCGGGTTCTCTCCATCCAGAACTGGAGGCTCAGATGCCAACACCAATGAGCCAACCCCAATAATCACTTCCTGGATTTTGAACAACACATTTTCAGATTAGTTAACTGTTTGCATGTTCAAGCATTTCATTTCAGCACATCATCCTTTCTTCCACTTTTCAATGAAGCTGGACATGATATGAAATGCTTGAACATGCACATGGTTTTATGGAATCTGAAAATCCTTTTTTTCGATCTTGGAACTGTTTTGGCAATGTGGGACTGTTCCATTTTCCTTTTTGGGGGATAAAAAAAATTGAGGCTTGTGGAGGAGCTAGGACAGAGAACAGATCAGGAAGTAGCACAACAAAAGGAACAGGAGAAAGAGAGAAGGGAAACACACCAATTGCAGGGATGAAGAACAAAATAGAAGCTTGTAGACTTGGAGAAAGAGAGAATGTGGGGAAGAATGAGAGGGTGAGCAAGATGGATAAAGAAGCAAATGCTCAGGAAGGAAATAAAAACCTGGATACTTGGAAAGAGGTAGGCTTGTGGGGGGGGGGTTGGGGTGAGTTAATGGGGGTAGAAAAGACCATAGTTTTGGATTGGGGATGATCTGACATGGTGGTCAACAAAAGACCTGGAGGGAAGAATGAGATTGAAGAGAATGTGAAGGTTGGTTTCACAGGTGGGGACAAAGAAGAACAAATGAGTAGAGGTGATCATTGATCCTATATTTTCGGAATTTAACGAGAAGGGGGCTGCAAGCAGACCGCATGCACCCTGCAGAAATCTGGTGGAAGGGGAGCACCGAAACAGCAGAGGGTGCTAGTCCAGAAAGGAGGTGGTACAAGACAGACCACCGACCGGTGTGCCATGTGAAAGTGATAGGCCCATAGACTCAGCTTCATTGTGGGAGATTCCAATGATCTTGAAGGCCTCTGTTTCCACGGCATCAATTTGAGCATGGTGTGAGGTATGGGTGCCAGACCAAAGGGGAGAGCAGTATTCCAAGCTGCAGATGAAGACCTTGGAGGTGGATAGTTCAGGTCTGCCAAGAAAGGACTTTGCAAGACAAAGGATGCCCAGTTGGCGACTGGCTTTGGAGGCTAACTGTAAAATGTTGTTTGCCCAAGAAAGGTCATGGCTGCTGGTGAGACCCAGAAGTTCGGATGACTGAACTTCCTCAAGAAGATTGTTAAGAAAGTAGATAGGAGGGTTTGCCAGGTGGTGCTTTCAGAGAGATAGAGTGTGAGATTTGTCAGGATTGAAAGACATATTCGAAGTGTTTGACCAGCTTGTGATTTTGTCAAGGTCTGAAGAGCGGTAAGAAGCTGCAGCCTGCCTGTCTGAAGGATGAGGGATGTCACAGCAGAGGATGGAATCATCAGCAAATCGACAAAGAGGATTTCCCAGGGAGTGGGAGAGATCATTGATGAAGATCAGCAAGAGGACTGGGCCAAGAACATTGCCTTGGTGGACTTCAGGCTTGACAGGGAGAGGAGATGAAAGGATTCCATTGAGAGCCACATGTTGGCTACGACAGTATAATAAGTCAATAATAATTCATGTATGGAGTTGACCTTGGATGCCATAGGCAGAGGGTTTGGAGAGCAAGGCGGGATGCCAGACTGTATCAAAAACACAAGATATGTCCAGAGAGACGGCCCTGATCTCACGCCTGACATTGAGGGCCTCCATCCATTGTTGGGAGAGTGGAAGCAGCATGTCCCAGGTATGAGTGACCAGGTCTGAATCTGACTTGATGATCTGAGAATAGGCCATTGGAGAAAAGGAATGATTTGATGTCAACTGCAATGATGATTAGAAGGAAGCAAGAGGTCTGTAGTCAAAGGGATCGGTTGTTGCATGTTGTTTATGTTATGCGATGATGTTGGCTGACTTTCATGCAAATGGAAGATGACTGAGTGCAAATGATAGGGTGAATAGAGCAGAAAGATCATGTGCAAAAGCAGCTGAGCAGGTTTATCGGACATGCTCGTTGATGCCATCAGGTCCAGTTGCAGAATCAGAGTTGACAAACTTCTCCCAATCTCAGGGACATAAAGCAAACTCCAATAGCAGTTGGGTGTGACTGGGTAGATTGGATACAGAGAATGAAGTTGGGGACACAAGATTTTGAAGAAAACACAGAATTGAGGCATTCGGACTTCTCATGAGCAGAGTTGGCTGTGGTGCTATTTGAAGAGGGAAGGGATGGAAGTGGAGCGAACACCAGAGATATATTTAACAAGGTGCCACCAGGTTTTATAGGAGGGAGACAAGTTTGAAAGTTCATTCTTGAGGTTGGACAGATATTGATTTCTGGCTCTCCTGAGAGTGGACACACATTTCAGGTTTTGTGGAATGATCTGAGATTGCCTTCAATCAGATTTTCCTTCCAGGAGGAGAAGGCAAGTTATTTTATAGCAACTACTGCACCACAGGATTCAGTGTACCATGGGTGGGAAGAAGAGGCGGAAAATGAAGGTATGAATCAGAGAGAGAGAGAGAGAGAGAGAGAGAGAGAGAGAGAGAGAGAGAGAGAGAGAGAGAGAGAGAGAGAGAGAGAGAGAGAGAGAGAGAGAGAGAGAGAGAGAGAGAGAGAGAGAGAGAGAGAGAGAGAGAGAGAGAGAGAGAGAGAGAGAGAGAGAGAGAGAGAGAGAGAGAGAGAGAGAGAGAGAGAGAGAGAGAGAGAGAGAGAGAGAGAGAGAGAGAGAGAGAGAGAGAGAGTTTTTCTGTGGAAGAATTTCCAGGCTGAGTTAACATCAGGACCAGTAGATATGGAAGACCAGTCCTGAAAAGAGAAGGCTGCTCGCAGTCCCTGCCAATCTACTTGAGTGAACTGCTAGACTCACCGTCATTGAGGCAGTTCTCTGAGAATAGCCAGAGAAATGTTGATTCTCACAAGCACATGATCAGATGAACTAATTGAATCAGAGGATGAGCAGGAGACAGTTGCGGGAAAGTTAGTCATCACCAAGTCCAAAATGGTGGAGAAATCTTGGTTGGAAAGTTCACAAAATGCGTCGGTTCCATGGAGTCACAGAATCCCTTTACTGAAGTGACATGGCTGATGAGAGAGGGACTAACATCCAGTCAAGTTGCACGGTGACAACTCAAATCACCACAACTAAAGAAGCGAGAGTTGGGATGAGTGATTAAAAGTTGGTCCATGTTGTCTAAGAGAGAGAAAGAGAGAAAGAGAGAAAGAGAGAAAGAGAGAAAGAGAGAAAGAGAGAAAGAGAGAAAGAGAGAAAGAGAGAAAGAGAGAGAGAGAGAGAGAGAGAGAGAGAGAGAGAGAGAGAGAGAGAGAGAGAGAGAGAGAGAGAGAGAGAGAGAGAGAGAGAGAGAGAGAGAGAGAGAGAGAGAGAGAGAGAGAGAGAGAGAGAGAGAGAGAGAGAGAGAGAGAGAGAGAGAGAGAGAGAGAGAGAGAGAGAGAGAGAGAGAGAGAGAGAAAGAGAGAGATAGATGGAGTCGTCATTGATGACAGCGTCCTTTGTATGACGCATGGCTATAGTTCTCCAGAGTCATTTGGTGGCAGAATCTGCAAGGAAATCCGTCATACAACCATGATGTTGCATGTCTGAATTCCGATTTCAATCACAGTTATGACTTGAGACTTAAACTTGTGCAACATTTCTAAAATAATCCGACAATACTTGGAAAAGTGCATCAGAGAAATGGTTGTGCCTCCGCACAATGAAAGACTTGGAGACCTTTCTCAGGGCCGAAAGGACTGAGGTCTTGTATCTTTCCGAACTGCAAAATCGAGACAATGTGGGCCGGTGCAAAGCCCGAGGGATCGTAGATAGGTGTGTTCTATCAAAACCCCTGGTGGATCACCACCAGCAAATGGTCTTTGAACCTTGCGTGAGTGCCTCCTGTGATCATTGCATGTTTGTTGATTTATTTAATGGACGTCTGCAATTGGAAAGACTATGCTGTGCGTCATTACCAAGTAACGGTAATCAACTCTTCACGACGTCAAAATACACAAATCTTTCGCCAGCTATTATTTACGTGGGAGTGAGATGTACCGGGAAAACTTCCCCGAGGGAGACGCCGTATCTGGTTTGGGTGCTTCTTAGCAGCGATGGGAAGATCATATCTGGGGCTTGTGAATGCACAGGGTAAGTTTAAATCAACTTTTAAAATGTTTACTACCAATCATGTTGGAGTGGGAGCTGTGAGGGCTGTTTTCAATCGATTTTTTGTTTGGTTCTGGGGCCATAAGAGAAATTATACCAAATTTTTCATCTATTGGTGAAAGGAGAAATGTTTGTGTTTGTGTGTGCTATTCACCACCGCAGCTCACTTGTATTAACAGGAAATGGTACGGAACTCGACACCTCCCATCCACGGATAGTTCTCGTGAGTCCGCCTTGCATCCACGAACACAACAATATTATGCTTAGCCATTTTGAATTTGCCAATCTTTCTTTAAATGCTGAAAATTTTGTTTAAAAAAGGATTTGAATTACAGATTTCTTGCTCGCAATGGTAGGTTCAAAGTCCCCAGCGAGCAGAACCGAGTCACTGAAAGCCAACACACAACGCATGCGCGGAAGGCCTCATCGAGCATTAACACGTCATTTTGAAGTCCCTTATCGAGCAAACACAAGAACCGAGTCGGTGGTGCACTTGTCTTTCACATCGCAGACAGGTTGAGGGTCTTTCTGTCTTCCACCACATCCTCTCTGGTCTTGCATCCTCTGCTCTTTTCGTTCTTCCCCTCCAGGTTTTGGCAGGGCGATTAAGGTCTGCCAACAACCGCCATCGTTCGTTCATCTATTTTCTCACCTGTGGAATGAAGTTCAACATTCTCTTCAATCCCATTATCCCCACTAATGTTTACCACCATTTCAGATCATTCCTCCACCCAAAACCATAATCTTTTCTATCCCCGTTAACCCTTCTTCAATAGCACATCTTTCCAACTTCTCAAGAGTCGAAACGAGCACTAGTTAGATAGTGATGGCATTCAACGAGTCGAGAGAGGTCTCAATCATATCAGAAGGTGGAATCAAACACGAGGCAGTTCAAGTATCTTGATTCCTGGGTTCACACAACTGCTCGGGATATCAAGCAAAGGAAAGATGGCGCATGTTGAGCTTGCAACAAACTTTCAAGAATATGGAAGTGGACACTCAGTGTATAAGGGACTGTTCATGGCAACAGTTGAGTCGGTCCTGCTTCATGGAGGCGAAGCGTGGACCCTGACCGCGGCGCGTGACAAGGGAATTGATGGATGCTGTACCCGACTCCTTCGTTCAACTTTCAATGTCCATTGATCTGAACATGGGACAAATGAAGAGCGACATGGTTGTCTTCCGTGGCTGTTGGTAAAAATGAGAAGTCTCAGGATTGTTGGGGATTGCTACCGCCGCAAAAGCGAACCTGTTTCCATTCTCATATTCTGGACACTGAAACATGGAAGGCTGAAGTGGACAGATCATGTCTCAACAACATGAACATGTTGATGAAGGACACGGGCCTGGAGACGGAGCAACTGTGCACAACAATGCTCGATTGAGAGCACTGGAGGAGGAGGAGGATCAATGTCAACTGGGTTCGGCATGAGAGCCGACATCAGAAGAAGTGAAGGAGTTGTGTGAACATTGTGTGTGATTCCTTGTTGTGGGAACATTGTGTGTGATTCCATGTTGTGTGAACATTGTGTGTGATTCCATGTTGTGTGAACATTGTGTGTGATTCCATGTTGTGAGAACATTGTGTGTGATTCCTTGTTGTGAGAACATTGTGTGTGATTCCTTGTTGTGTGAACATTGTGTGTGATTCCTTGTTGTGGGAACATTATGTGTGATTCCTTGTTGTGTGAACATTGTGTGTGATTCCATGTTGTGTGAACATTGTGTGTGATTACTTGTTGTGTGAACATTGTGTGTGATTCCTTGTTGTGGGAACATTATGTGTGATTCCTTGTTGTGTGAACATTGTGTGTGATTCCATGTTGTGTGAACATTGTGTGTGATTCCTTGTTGTGTGAACATTGTGTGTGATTCCATGTTGTGTGAACATTGTGTGTGATTACTTGTTGTGAGAACATTGTGTGTGATTACTTGTTGTGTGAACATTGTGTGTGATTACTTGTTGTGTGAACATTGTGTGTGATTCCTTGTTGTGTGAACATTGTGTGTGATTCCTTGTTGTGAGAACATTGTGTGTGATTACTTGTTGTGTGAACATTGTGTGTGATTCCCTGTTGTGTGAACATTGTGTGTGATTCCTTGTTGTGTGAACATTGTGTGTGATTCCCTGTTGTGTGAACATTGTGTGTGATTCCCTGTTGTGTGAACATTGTGTGTGATTCCTTGTTGTGTGAACATTGTGTGTGATTCCCTGTTGTGTGAACATTGTGTGTGATTCCTTGTTGTGTGAACATTGTGTGTGATTCCCTGTTGTGTGAACATTGTGTGTGATTCCATGTTGTGTGAACATTGTGTGTGATTCCCTGTTGTGTGAACATTGTGTGTGATTCCTTGTTGTGTGAACATTGTGTGTGATTCCTTGTTGTGTGAACATTGTGTGTGATTCCCTGTTGTGTGAACATTGTGTGTGATTCCCTGTTGTGTGAACATTGTGTGTGATTCCTTGTTGTGTGAACATTGTGTGTGATTCCCTGTTGTGTGAACATTGTGTGTGATTCCATGTTGTGTGAACATTGTGTGTGATTCCCTGTTGTGTGAACATTGTGTGTGATTCCTTGTTGTGTGAACATTGTGTGTGATTCCCTGTTGTGTGAACATTGTGTGTGATTCCTTGTTGTGTGAACATTGTGTGTGATTCCCTGTTGTGTGAACATTGTGTGTGATTCCTTGTTGTGTGAACATTGTGTGTGATTCCCTGTTGTGTGAACATTGTGTGTGATTCCATGTTGTGTGAACATTGTGTGTGATTCCCTGTTGTGTGAACATTGTGTGTGATTCCTTGTTGTGTGAACATTGTGTGTGATTCCTTGTTGTGTGAACATTGTGTGTGATTCCATGTTGTGTGAACATTGTGTGTGATTCCCTGTTGTGTGAACATCGTGTGTGATTCCATGTTGTGTGAACATTGTGTGTGATTCCCTGTTGTGTGAACATTGTGTGTGATTCCATGTTGTGTGAACATTGTGTGTGATTCCCTGTTGTGTGAACATTGTGTGTGATTCCCTGTTGTGTGAACATTGTGTGTGATTCCCTGTTGTGTGAACATTGTGTGTGATTCCCTGTTGTGTGAACATTGTGTGTGATTCCCTGTTGTGTGAACATTGTGTGTGATTCCCTGTTGTGTGAACATTGTGTGTGATTCCCTGTTGTGTGAACATTGTGTGTGATTCCCTGTTGTGTGAACATTGTGTGTGATTCCCTGTTGTGTGAACATTGTGTATGATTCCTTGTTGTGTGAACATTGTGTGTGATTCCTTGTTGTGTGAACATTGTGTGTGATTCCTTGTTGTGTGAACATCGTGTGTGATTCCATGTTGTGAGAACATTGTGTGTGATTACTTGTTGTGTGAACATTGTGTGTGATTCCTTGTTGTGTGAACATTGTGTGTGATTCCTTGTTGTGTGAACATTGTGTGTGATTCCTTGTTGTGTGAACATTGTGTATGATTCCATGTTGTGTGAACATTGTGTGTGATTCCTTGTTGTGTGAACATTGTGTGTGATTCCTTGTTGTGTGAACATTGTGTGTGATTCCATGTTGTGTGAACATTGTGTGTGATTACTTGTTGTGTGAACATTGTGTGTGATTCCTTGTTGTGTGAACATTGTGTGTGATTCCTTGTTGTGAGAACATTGTGTGTGATTCCTTATTGTGTGAACATTGTGTGTGATTCCTTGTTGTGAGAACATTGTGTGTGATTCCTTGTTGTGTGGACATTGTGTGTGATTCCATGTTGTGTGAACATCGTGTGTGATTCCATGTTGTGTGAACATTGTGTGTGATTCCCTGTTGTGTGAACATTGTGTGTGATTCCTTGTTGTGTGAATATTGTGTGTGATTCCTTGTTGTGAGAACATTGTGTGTGATTCCTTGTTGTGTGGACATTGTGTGTGATTCCTTGTTGTGTGGACATTGTGTGTGATTCCATGTTGTTTGAACATTGTGTGTGATTCCCTGGTGTGTGAACATTGTGTGTGATTCCTTGTTGTGTGAACATTGTGTGTGATTCCATGTTGTTTGAACATTGTGTGTGATTCCCTGCTGTGTGACATGAGGATTGACTTTTACACTTTAAACAAAAAATGCCAAATTGAAGATGAAAAAGGGAAATCTCCATTGATTAAACAAACAGATATATATTGCTTCATCAAGTGAGACGATTTCAGAACAGATGTTCACTCGTTTAAAAGAGAACTAGAAAGCATTTGAAAATGCAAAGCGCATCCGCTTTGTAGTTGGACCCCTTTTTTCGTTTGCTCAATATGACGAAAACAAATCCAACCAGAAAGACCCTCGGTAGAGTGATACCTCTGCCACACAGTGCCTGATCCAATCGAACATATCGGGCCCAAAACGTTTTTACCCCGTGGGGTCTTCCACCCCGTGGGGTCTTCCACCCCGTGGGGTCTTCCACCCTGTAGGGTCGAATGTCGTTCCCGTTCCCTCTTTTCATGTGTACAGTTCATTTGAACGTCTATTTCTTCATTATTCGTGAACAGAATTCGATGAAAATTGACAGACATCTACTGCTAGACACATATGCGCAGGGATTAACCGAGCCCAAAGTGTGATTTCGGCCCATTTTATTAAAATTGTTATTTCTCGGTTATTAGTGAACAGAACCGACCCAAACTTGACAGGTATATTCTAGATTGGTGGTTGAAGCAAATGATCAAATATGTAAATCCTTTTTAAATTTCAAGTCAATCGAATGAAAGTTGACAATTTTGTGACTTTGTCCTTTGACCTCCTTCACAGAACACAGGTTACATTCGATGAAATGGGTCATATTGGGTCACTGACATTGATATTTTATGTAACCTTGACGTTTGACCTTTTGATCTCAAAAAAGCAATCGGGCTTCTGAATGGTGAACTGATTCAGTGACCCAAAATGCAAATTCTTACAATTTCAGGTTAATTGGGTGAAAATTGACGATGTTATGTGACTTCTTTTGACCAAATTATTAATTTGCCTTCTCCATTTACTCATCATGAAGGTTTGTTGAAAATTTCGTTACAAAAGCTCAAATGGTTAAAAAAAAAAAACACAAAAACAAACTTACGTCCTGGACAGATGCACGCACACACAGTAGGTGATTGCAAAACCCGTCTCCCAGTGTGTGAGGAAGGGACAAACAATTAATTGACAATACAGGTGACCAGTCAGTATAAAACTGCTGGAGGCTCGAGATTATTTTGAAAACATTGGAGGGCCCACTTACCCCAAAGTAAAATTAACAAATTTCGAACTTAGCATCAAACACACCAAACAGCTGTTGTCAATCAATTAAAAACACGAAACAGATGTTGATGATCAATTAAAAACACGAAACAGATGTTGATAATCAGAAAATGACACTAAATGGCTGTTTTTAATCAGTTAACACGAAACAGATATTGTTCATAAGTTAATATTATAAATTACCATGTCATTCATTACTTAATTAATAACAACATCACCCTGAGTGAGTGCTTCATGCTCCGTCATCCTGAGCGAATGGTTCGTGCTCTGTCATCCTGAGTGAGTGGTTCATGCTCCATCACCCTGAGCGAGTGGTTCATGCTCTGTCATCCTGAGCGAGTGATTCGTGCTCCGTCACCCTGAGTGAGTGATTCGTGCTCCGTCACCCTGAGCGAGTGATTTGTGCTCCGTCTTTATGAGCAAGTGATTCGTGCTCCGTCATCCTGAGCGAGTGGTTCGTGCTCCATCATCCTGAGCGAGTGGTTCATGCTCCATCATCCTGAGTGAGTGATTCGTGCTCCGTCATCCTAAGCGAGTGGTTCGTGCTCCATCATCCTGAGCAAGTGGTTCATGCTCCATCATCCTGAGCGAGTGGTTCATGCTCCATCATCCTGAGCGAGTTGTGGGGAAATAACACCCAATTTCTGAGCCATTTTCCGTATTCATGTTTTCTAAATTACCCAGCCAAATTTTTTTTTTCCACTGTCACACGCAGCTGTTTATAAAGATCAATGTTTGTGAACATATCCCTGAAACGTCTATATAAATGTAACGTTGTTTTTCGGTGAAAGCAACTCAAGGTTTCTGTGTTGTGTACTGTAGTCGGTAATCACAGTGACTCCAAAGTGCCGTTTCCCAAAAAATAGCGATATCAGCCAAGCGTGTGTGTGTGCGTGCGTGCACGTGCGTGTGTGTGTATGCGTGTTCATAAAGCATTACATATTCTCTTTGCGAACTCCCCTACCCATATATATATATATATATATATATATATATATATATATATATATATATATATATATATATATATATATATATATATATATATATATATATATATATATATATATATACATATATATATATATATATATCTCTCTGTGTGTCTTTGTCCCATCCATGCTCTAGCCCCTCCCAATACTGTGCAGCACCTTCCTCCCACACCTCTGTCACTCTCCCCCCCCCTTGTCTCCATCTCTCTCTGTCTCTGGACATATCCAGACAGTGGTTATGTCTGGACGGTTTTTATCTCCGGATGAGTCCAGGCAGTGTTTCTCTCCGGACGTGTCCGCGCGGTGTTTATGTCCAGACTGGAGTTTGTCTCTGGACGCATCCGAGCAGTGTTTATCTCCAGCCAGCTTGACTCTGGATGCGTCTGGCGGAGTTTGTCTCTGGATGTGTCCAGGCAATGATTGTCTCAAGACGGGAGTTCGTCTCTGGACGTGGTCGGGTTGTGTTTCTCTCTGCACGCTTTGGGGCGGTGTTTGTCTCTGTACGCGTCCAGGCGGTGTTTGTCTCTGGATGCGTCTGGGCTGTGTTTGTCTCTGGACGTGTCCAGGCTGTGTTTGTCTCTGGACAGCTTGGTTCCAAATGTGTCTGGGTGGTGTTTGACTCTGCACAGGTTGGCTCCGGATGTGTCTGGGTGATGTTGGTTTTAAGTTATCAAGCAGATGGTATTTGCTAGTTGATCAGTTAATACCACTAAA
Source organism: Eptatretus burgeri (assembly GCF_056783735.1). Classification (NCBI taxonomy): domain Eukaryota; kingdom Metazoa; phylum Chordata; class Myxini; order Myxiniformes; family Myxinidae; genus Eptatretus; species Eptatretus burgeri. Next base: position 10,655,455 of record NC_140965.1, on the reverse strand, counting down.
TGGTTGATGTTGACCAGTTAATAACACTAAACGGTTGCTGTTAATCAGTAATACCACAAAACGGCTGTTGTTAATCAGCTAAAACACTAAATGGCTGTTGTTAATCAGTATATAACACTAAACGGCTGTTGTTAATCAGTTTATGACACTAAACGGCTGTTGTTAATCAGTTTATGACACTAAACGGCTGTTGTTAATGAGTTTATAACACTAAACGGCTGTTAATGAGTTTATAACACTAAACGGCTGTTGTTAATGAGTTTATAACACTAAACGGCTGTTGTTAATGAGTTTATGACACTAAATGGCTGTTGTTAATCAGTTTATAACACTAAACGGCAGCTGTTGTTAATCAGTTTATAACACTAAACGGCTGTTGTTAATCAGTTTATGACACTAAACGGCTGTTGTTAATCAGTTTATGACACTAAACGGCTGTTGTTAATCAGTTTATGACATGAAACGGCTGTTGTTAATCAGTTTATGACATGAAACGGCTGTTGTTAATCAGTTTATAACACTAAACGGCGGCTGTTGTTAATGAGTTTATGACACTAAACGGCTGTTGTTAATGAGTTTATAACACTAAACGGCTGTTGTTAATGAGTTTATAACACTAAACGACTGTTGTTAATCAGTTTATAACACTAAATGGCTGTTGTTAATCAGTTTATAACACTAAATGGCTGTTGTTAATCAGTTTATACCACTAAATGGCTGTTGTTAATCAGTTTATAACACTAAACGGCTGTTGTTAATCAGTTTATAACACGAAAGGGCTGTTGTTAATCAGTTTATGACACTAAACGGTGGCTGTTGTTCATCAGTTTATAACACTAAACGGCTGTTGTTAATCAGTTTATGACACTAAACGGCTGTTGTTAATCAGTTTATGACACTAAACGGCTGTTTTTCATCAGTTTGACACTAAACGGCTGTTGTTCATCAGTTTATGACACAAAACGGCTGTTGTTAATCAGTTTATGACACTAAACGGCTGTTGTTAATCATTTTATGACACTAAACGGCTGTTGTTAATCAGTTTATGACACTAAACGGCTGTTGTTAATCAGTTTATAACACTTAACGGCTGTTGTTAATCAGTTTATAACACTATAGTGCTGTTGTTAATCAGTTTATAACACCAAACGGCTGTTGTTAATCAGTTTATAACACTAAACGGCTGTTGTTAATCAGTTTATAACACTAAATGGCTGTTGTTAATCAGTTTATGACACTAAACGCCTGTTGTTAATCAGTTTATGACACTAAACGCCTGTTGTTAATCAGTTTATGACACTAAACTCCTGTTGTTAATCAGTTTATAACACTAAACGGCTGTTGTTAATCAGTTTATGACACTAAACGCCTGTTGCTAATCAGTTTATAACACTAAACGGCTGTTGTTAATCAGTTTATAACACTAAACGGCTGTTGTTAATTAGTTTATGACACTAAACGGCTGTTGTTAATTAGTTTATGACACTAAACGGCTGTTGTTAATCAGTTTATGACACTAAACGGATGTTTTTAATCAGTTTATAACACTAAACGGCTGTTGTTAATCAGTTTATAACACGAAAGGGCTGTTGTTAATCAGTTTATAACATTAAACGGCTGTTGTTAATCAGTTTATAACTCTAAACGGCTGTTGTTAATCAGTTTATAACACGAAAGGGCTGTTGTTAATCAGTTTATAACACTAAACGGCCGTTGTTCATTAGTTTATGACACTAAACGGCTGTTGTTAATCAGTTTATAACACTAAACGGCTGTTGTTGGTCATTGAAAAGAATACCTTTTTATGTGTTTTCTTTTCAGTTGCTGGTTTTTTCAACAAACACATTTCAAGGCTCATAGAGAAGCGAAACGACAGAGGGCGCAGCATTCTTAAACTGGATCAAAGGGAATTGGGAGACAAAGGGGCTAGCAGAATAACTTAGGGGTACACACATTCGCCTCTGAGCTGTCTTGCTCGAGTTTGAATCTTGGACCGGCTCTAAACTCCCATACTAGTGTCTTGCAGGCAGGTGATGCATAAATGTGTCTGTCGTCCCTCAGATAGACGTTAAACTGAGCGTCCTATCTGCCCGCATTTGTTGGTTGTCAGGGTTGACAGCATGGCCTCGACTCTGGAGGTACGCACACTCACCTCTAAGCTGTCTATCCTGGGTTTGAATCCCGACTCAGCTATGAGCTGTCATCTCGGTGTTTCACAGACAGGGTGATTCATCAATCAGAGATGGACGTTAAACTCGGCGTCTCGTCTGCCGGCATTGTTGGTGAATGTTAAAGTTCTCACAACGTCTTTCGCGAAGAGTGGCCAAGCTATCACCAGGACCCTGGGCAAATTCCAAACCCTTGCTCTAACCAACAGAGGGCACTGTTTCAGCGGCACAGCTGCACCTCCAGCAAATGATGCTACTCAGCCACATGCTGAATATGAAAGAAGCCAAAGACACCAGACATGAAGGGCAGAAAGCGAAAGTTGGTGGTGGAGAAGGTGGTCGATGAAGAACAGAAAAGATGAAAATGAAGAGCTGGGGGTTTAATGTGTCAAATAAAGGTCACAATTGGGCCGCAATGATGTCGTAGGCACACTTTAAAGCCAGGCCTGGAGAAATCACATATGCGCCCCTAAGATATGTTTGTTATCAACAATCCAAAAAGAGTCCACATATAAATTCACGGTCAGAAACACCTGACAGGACATGGAATATATCATTCATGCATGAAGACTGATTTAAATACCTTTATTGGCCAAAGGTCAATGCGGCCTAGCAAGTCAAGACGGTTCAGATTCTTTAGTCTATGGAGGACAAGATAAGCAGAGAATGCCTAAACGATGTCGGGTTTCCTTTAACTTTCTTACAGTTTAGTGTTAAACAGTAGTATAGCGACTGTTTATAAAGGTAATCATACGTTTGACAGAATTAACTGAATAGTTTGTGGTTATAAATATTTTACTTCCGGTAGGTGTGCCCACCAAACGCCATGATAAGCTATTTATGGACCTCAACACGGGGTTGGAGGTTGGCCAAATCGGAGACCCCCTTCGGAGGGGGTATAGGAGGGTGTGTAGCAAAGACAGCCCACAAGATGGATCTTTCACACAACCGTTTTTAATCACGTCTCGTGCTCCACTCACTCTCGGTTCTGCCTCGTAAGTTCCGGCTCATCATGCATTCATTAATATTCATGCAACTCCCAATCCTACATATTCCTTTTTTCATGAAAATAACAACTAGTAATGAAAACCCCCCAACAAAAAAAGATAGTACGCATGTCATGCAAGATAACATGTCACATGACAACGTCCTTGGTCCAATCAGGGGTTCGATGATATCTCGCCCCACGACGAACACTGGGGTAAAAACTTGTTGAGGCATTTGTTGGACAGAGCTAAGTGTCCTATAGTCCTCAGAACCTGTCGTACTTCCAGCAGAAAGTCCATTTGAGGTCTCAATTGCAGGTGCGAGATGGAATTGCATTCCACACTTTCCCATCAGAGAGTCTGTAGGAAGCAGGACCTCTCTGTTCACTGATCTTGAGGGGTTGGGTAAACTTGTTCTGTCCTTTCTGGTGAAGTCCAGGTTTCCGAACTCGCACGAAAGAACCACATTGGAAGGTGGAAGGTTTTGCTCCCCGATGCTTGTCTGTGTATCGTTTAGACTTCTCTTGTTTCTCTTGAACACAGCATCTCACATCCTCGAGTCTTGCAGCAGTTACACTGATTTGACGATCCCCAATGTGCAACTTGGTGTGCAATGTACTGGTCCATGTAGAAGTTCAGCAGGGGTCTGATGAGTTGTTGCATATCTTGTAGCTCGATACATTTGCAAGAAATCGGGTAGGAATTATTTCCAGGGCCTCCCTTCTAGATTTGCAGGATGTAAACAGTCCTTAAACACTGTTGAATCGTTCTATCTCCCCGTTGGCTTGTGGGTAATATATAGAACTACGGCAGTGTTTGATGTTTTTTTCCTGCAGGAATGTTTCAAACTCACTTGAAACAAACTGAGATCCATTGGCAGAGATAAGTTCCCATGGATTTCCTTCATGACTGAATACTGTAGTCAGGAACTTGATAACTGTAGCAGATGTTACTTGGGACGTAAAGGCTACTTCTGGCCATTTGCTGAAGTAATCAATTAAGGTAATGGCATAGCGAAAGTCCATTTGGCCGTTATCAAGTGATCCCACTATTATCAATGGCAAGCTTTTCCCAAGCAGCATTAGGGAGCGGAACTGGTTGCAAAGGTGGAACCCGAGTGACAGCTGTTTTATCATGCATTTGGCAAGTAAAACACGACTTGATGGCAACTTCCACGTGGGAGTCCATCCCTGGCCACCAGTAGAGGTCACGCAGCCTTTGTTAAGTTCTTACAATACCTTGATGCATATCATGGGCAAGCTGGATTAACTAGGGTTGAAGTTCTGTCGGCACTGTCACACGGCGAGTGCCCCGAATCAAGTAATCCTCCTGTACAGCCAGTTCATTCTGAATGTGAAAGTACGGAAGTACATTTGGGCCAATGCCCTTCGCAGTGCAAGGCCATCCTCTGGAAACATCCTAGCGTCTTCTGCGGAAGAGGGCATCTCTTGCAAGTTTCCTTGAATTGTTCCACAGGTACAGCAGCGCAGTCACCAGACACTAAAGTCACCATTTCTACATCCGGTTCATGATAAGGCTCTGTCATGGGGAGTGGTAACCGCGATAAACAGTCTGCAGTCACATTTTGATGGCCAGGTTTGTACACAATTTCATAGTTAAATGACAGTAAGCGTGCAGATCAACGTGCAATTCTCAGTCCAGCTCGACCAAGACCTTTCACAGACAGTAGTGTGGTCAGTGGTCAGTGGACTGTGGTCTGTATGCAGGATAAATTTCTGATTCCACAGGCAAGTAGGCCATTTCTCAGTTGCCCAGACACAGGCGAGTGCTTCCTTCTCCACTGCAGACTACTTGTGGTTGCATTCTGTGTGTGTTCGTGAGGCAAATGCTATTGTTTCCTCTGTAGAGTCCTCATGAAGTTGAGTGAGCACTGATCCAAGTCAATAATCAGACACATCTGTGGTCACAATGGTGGTCAGAGTCGGGTCAAACAAAGCAAGTGCTGGGCTGTCAGCAATCAATGTTATTACCCTTTCAAATTGAGTGTGTGCAGCCTCGGTCCAGGAGAAGTCAGCATCCTTGCGCAGTAAGGTACGGAGTAGCCCCACGACTGTTGCATAATTTGGAATGAATTTGGAGTGCCAAGAAGTCAAACTCAGAAAAGAATGCAGAGCAGATGCATCCATTGGGGGTGGTGCTTCTGTTATTGCCACCACATGTTCGGTGTTTGGGCTCATGTCCTTTTCTGAGATCATGTGACCCAGAAAAGAAAGTTCAACCTTCCTGAAATGACATTTATCATCATGCAATTTTAAGCCTGCTTGATAAATACGATTCAAAACGGCTTGAAGGACGTTCCTCATCTTTCCCAGGAGACACACAATAAAATAATTTCGGTAACACTGGACGCCCTCTTGGCCAGCTAAGATCTGTGACACCATAGCTGGAATGCACTGGGAGCAGAAGCAAAACCATAAAGAACACGGCAAAAACAGAAAAGTCCCTTGTGTTTTATGAAAGCTGTAAGGTCTCTACTTTCATCATGTAAAGGCACCTGATGGTCTGCACTCTGAAGATCAAGAGTGGAGAACATTCTCGCTCCCCGAAGTTCTGCGAATACCTCCTCAATATGTGGGAGTGGATGGCTGTCCATTACAATTGCCTTATTGGGTTCACGAAGATCCACGAACAGTCATATACCTCCTGTTTTCTTATGCGTAACAACAATAGGTTACTTCCCCCATTCGGAAGAGTCAATTCTCTCAATGATACCCGCTTCGTCAAGCATTTTCACTTCTTGCGAGACAACATCACGGAGCACCACATCTGGCCTTATCTTCACTCTGTGTACAAATCCTTTTTGCATAGCCTAGAATTCTCGCGACGTTAGGATTAGATGTCTGCCAAACTGATGTTTGATGCACAGAGGTACTTAGCAGTAAGCACTGATACAGGAGTAACACATCCATTAAAAATATTCAGTCCGAGAGCAGTGAAGAGGTCCATGCTGAGTATAGGTGTTCTAGAAGGCACAATGAAGAAATCAACAGGCACAGAACACATGGTTGTGTCGAACCTGTACTTGAAGACAACCAACTACCAGTGATCGTTTATTTTTTTTTAGGTAAGTCACCAAGTGTAATTTTGATTCTGTAAGAAATGTATTCTTGAAATGCTCCAGGTAGATGGACTCTGGAAGTATGGAAACGACTGAACCTGTGTCCACCAGCAATTTATTTGAGCATGCCCGTCCAACAGGTGTGCAAAAACGAACATCACAAAATAGGTTCCCTTCAATTTGTTCAGAGCTTTGTGTGTTTATCCTTAAAATGGTGACGTCTGGCACGGTCACTTCCTACACTTGGTATTTGTTGTCTTTACTGCGACGTACTTCAGCAAAATGTCCACTTTTTGCCACACTGCCTGCAATTTACATCTTTTGCAGGACATCTGGGGTAACTGGCTAAGTGCATTGCAGACCCACAATGATAACAAGTTCTCTCTTGGCGTACCTGTCGAGCTTGTGAAAATTTTGGGTTTGCAGGTTCATTTGATGTGTCCCTGTGGATGGAGTCGCGTCTGTATTGCCCTGCTCCGGTACGCGCTGGTATTGTACTTACATCCCGAAAGGACGTTGACGTGCCGCAGGTAATTGCTTTTGCTTCCACCACGGCCGATTCGATTTGAACCCGCCATTATGAGGGCTTTCTACGGTGTAAGCTCCGGTTCCAAAAGCAACCGTTTACGTTTCCGAGCTGTAAGGGTTTTTCCACGAGCTGATCTCGTATCATTTCATCAGAGAGGTCACTAAACTCACAATTAGCCGCAGTCTCACGTAAAGCAGCAACGGACTGAGCAGTGGATTCATCTGGCCTCTGTGCTCATTGACGAAACTTATATCGCTTGAAAACAACGTTCACCTTCGGCATGAGAAAAGGCTGTTAATGCACCGACAGCAGCAGAGTACGTGTCCCCATAAACTGGGAGAGTATAGAATAAACGCTGCCCTTCAGTTCCTCGGCAGTGTATAAGCAATGCGCACACTTCCGCCCATCAGAAAGTGCGTCGTCATTTACCGCCAGCATGAAGTTCTCGAACACGCGCATCCACGAGGCAAAAGGTATCGAAGCAGGCCCGTTGCTAGAGGGGGGCATTTGGGTGCAATGCCCCCCATGGCGCATCTGGTGCCCCCCCCACTTGTCAGGTCAGGTCAGGTATGGGAGCATGTGCCAGAACAGCGCGTCGCTGCGTCCACTTTCCGCCGGTACTCCAGGGGCCTCCGTCTGGCCATCCCCCAGGCAGATGCCAGGCCCATCCCCATCTCCTTGAGATGATGGTCAACCTGCTGCAACCATGAGGCACGTGGTCGGCCCACTGGCCTCCTCCACTCATGAGACTCCCTCGCTGAGAGAATCTGGTGAGCAGGATCAGCGTCAGGAAAACGAGCCACATGTCCATACAGCCGCAACTGACGCTCACGGACTATGCAGGTAACAAATCTCATCCGAGTCTCTCTCAGCAACCGCTCGTTGGACACAAAATCCGACCAGCGATAGCCAAGGATTCTCCGAAGAGACCTGGTACCAAAGGAATTAAGTCTCCGTCTCAGATCCTTGGTCAGAGTCCAAGTCTCGCACCCATAGAGCAAGACTGGAAGTACCAAGGACCTGAAGACTCGGACTTTCGTCCTTCCGCACAGGTACCAGCAGTGCCACACCCCATGATCCAGTGAATCCATGACTCCCCAGGCCCGACCCAGACGTCTATTGACCTCTGACTCGCAGCCAGCAGAGACATGAATATCACTGCCAAGGTAAGTGAATCTCTCCACGACATCAACATCCTCACCACAAACAGACACAGGCAGGACAGCAGCATCAAAGATGTCACCGAAAGCCTGGATCTTAGTTTTGACCCAAGAAACCCGTAATCCCAACGGCTCCGACTCCTCATTCAGCACCTCGAGGGCCCCCAAGAGGATGTCGAAAGTCTCCGCAAAGATGACTGCATCATCTGCAAAATCAAGGTCCGAGATCTTGACATTCCCAAACGATGCACCGCAACTTTATCTCACCGACATCCTCCCTAAAATCCAGTCCATACAAGTGCTGAAAAGTGTGGGGGCAAGTACACATCCCTGACGAACTCCAGTAACAACTGGAAATAAGTCAGACATGGTACCACCACACTCCACAGCACTCTCAGTACCAGAGTAGAGTTCAGACATCAGATCGATCAGTTTTGGTGGCACCCCACGAAGGCCAAGAATCCTCCAGAGGACATCCCGATTCACTGAATCGAACGCTTTACAGAGATCAACATAGGCTGCAAGCAGCCCCTGCCGAAACTCTCGTCTGCGTTCGGTGAGGACAAGAAGTGCAAGGATACGGTCAATCGTTGACCTCTTTGGTGTAAAGCCTGACTGCTCTGGACGCTCGTGCTCAAGCAGATGGTGGCGAACCCTATCAAGAATTATCCGAGCAAAGACCTTGCCCGGCACTGAGAGCAGCGTCACCCCTCGGTAGTTGTTGCAGTCTTGGCGATCACCCTTCCCTTTCCAGAGAGGGACAACAAGGCCCCTCTTCCAGTCAGTTGGGATGATGCCTGTGTTCCAGGCAGAGCACAAAACTGCATGCAACGACACGAGTGCAGCATTTCCACCAGCCTTGAGAAGTTCAGCATGGATGCCACAGATCCCTGGAGCTTTGCCCCGTTTCAACTGGTTCACCGCAGCCCGTGTTTCCACAAGCGAAGGTGGACCACAGTTGATTCGAGGGTCAGCAACAGGGATTGTAACACCCTTGACATCCAACTCGACAGCTGGGGGATCAGCCTGGTACAATCGCTCAAAGTAACCGGCCCAGCGGGCCTTCACTTCAGACTCCTCTGGCAAGAGCCTGTAAGTGGGACGAGAATCACCTGTCACAGGTGATGCTCTACCCCCTCACAGATTCCTCGCACATAGGCCTCCTTGTCCACCCTCAGTGCACGTACAGTTTTACGCCTCAGCTCCCTGAACAGCTCAGCTCTGCCATTCAGCCTGGCCCTGCGACTCTGGTCAATGGTATCCAGTGTCCCTTGAGAGACAAAATTCTTCTTTGCCCTGCGGTAAGCTCCAAGGCATCCACTGGCAACATCGAGGACGGTGGTCTTGAAGGCGCTCCACAACTCTTCAGGACCCCCCAAAGCACCCAGACCCCCCAAGTGTCCACTCAGCCTGTTTATCAAACTCCTCAGCTACTCTCTCATCCCTGAGCTTGGCAACATCCAGCCTAGGCTGGGATGGTACCATTCTCCCGGATTTAAGGTGCAGCTTTAGAGTTGCTACAACAAGCCTGTGGTCAGTATTGAGGAACTGAGCATTCCGGTAGACCCTGCAGTTCTTGATCATCCTCCAATGACCGTCAATGAGGACATGGTCAATCTCCTTTGCCACACCGCCAGCGTTGGAATACCAAGTCCAGCGATGAGCTTGTGGGCGCTGAAACCATGAACCAGCCACCCTAAGTCCATGACTTCTTGCAAAGTCAAGGAACTTAGTGCTATTCTGGTTCATAGTTCCTGACCCATGGGGACCAACACACACCTCATAACCATCCCTATCAGTTCCAGTCGATGCATTGAAATCCCCCAAGACTAGAAGTGTATCTCGTCTGGGGCACTGATCAACCACAGACTCGAGCGTGGCGTAGAATGCATCCTTCACGGTGAGATCACTCGCCTCAGTCGGAGCATAAACAGAGACCAGGGAAATGACACCTAAGGAGTGACGAATCCTTAATCTCATAATACGCTTGTTGACCGAGTATCTAATAGTGTTTTCCAGTCGGATTTACCAGAATGCCCCCCCCCCCCCAATTCCCTTCCTGGCATGTGGTCGCCACGACGCCCTGTTACCCATACAAAGGTTTAAAAAAAAAAATACACAGGAATGGGGATTTTGAAAAAAAATCCACTTTACTGGGGTCATTCAAGTGAGGTTTGTGTTTTTTAAACCCAGGTGGTGAAAACTGGGCTCGACCCATTAGTGCCAACCCTGACTACAGGAGTAACAAGAAGGCTGGAATCTGGGACATTTCAGAAGACACATAGGACAGGTTCCATCAATCATCCGGAAAAATAGACAGAAAGATGAGTAGGTGAGAGGAAGAGCAGAGCGTGGAGGCGACTCCTGATTCACTGGATACAGACAGGCGGGCCCATGTCAGATCCAAGTCAAGTGAAGGACAAGATGGGTGGGGTAATGGGAGATATTGCGAGTGTCAGTGTGGAGATGGAATGCTGTGTGAAGTTGTTGGAACCACTGGGTTCAACCGTTCTCGTGTGGCTCTCTGTCCTAGGACTCTCGCGCAAGCTCACTCATCAAACAGTGACTCATGCTGGCGCAGGCGTTTAACGGTTTGTTCAAGGTGGCACCTGTTCAGGGTAGAGACACAGTGCATGCATTTGACAGCTTGTTCAGGGTACAAATTCTTCCAGACACAGCATAGCTTGTCCCAGCTCAGCATGAACAGGTAGCTTTCCTCCAGGTGAGACCTCCAGTGCACACAAACAGCCAGGCAGCTTTATTTTGATGAGGCCCCCAGCCCACACTGACAGCAGTGAACCGGGCTGCGTCTTGACTTTAATTCCTCCCGCACCAAGTGTGGCTTTGAGGGGGCAGAGGTCGCCAACCACTCTCTGACCTCATGTGGGCCATCCTTATTGGCCCATGCTCATGATGGTGTTGAAGTTGTGGAGGTGTTTCTTGGAAACAATGTTCTTTGTAGGCACTGGATTTCTCGGAAGAAAATGTTAGCTGGCGCTGGGTTTCTCGGAAGATGATTTTGCTTGTGGGAGTGCTGAGCTTCTCAGAAGACGATGTTCTTTTTTGGCACTGGGTTTCTCAGAAGACAATGTTCTTTTTCGGCTCTGTATTTATCAGATGATATTCTTTGTCGTGGGGGGGGGGGGCGGATCAAAAAAAATTAAAGGGCAGAGGAGCTCCTTGTGAGCCAATGGCCATCCAAATCTACTACCCAACTGTGTCTGCAGACATCCTCCTTCGGTTATTTTTTTTTTGGGTTGGTGGCAGGATTTGCACTTCGTCCACCGTAAACTCTTCACTCTGTAAAACACAATAAAAAAGCAAAGAAAATTGAAAACCCACTCCGTGGGAGTACTTCCTGTGCAGCTGCCCTTCACAGGGGACCTCTCCGGATAACAGGATTGGGGCAAAGCCTTCGGGACCCCTACTCTTTGAAAATAGGAGGCAAACCATGGGGGTAACCTTCCCTTGTCAGATTGTGGTGGTTTGTGTCGGGTGGTGCTGAGGTGTCGTCCACCAGACGGCGGTCTCCTTGGGTTAACCTGAGGCGGTCCCTTCGGGTGGGTGTCTGGAATGTCCTATCCCTAAGAGAGGATGATCACCTGTCTCTGTTTTCATCTGAGTTCAAGCGTTTGGCCATCGGTATTGCGGCACTCTCTGAGGTTCGGAGACCGGATTGTGGCGAGATCATGGCAGGTGGTTACACCTACTATTGGTCTGGTTGTTCTGATGGTTTCCATGCCCAAGGAATTGCTGTAGTTGTGTCCAATAAGCTGACTCCAATGATAATTGAGGTAACACCGGTCAGAAAACAACATGTTGCTTGTCGTCGCTGTGTTTCTCTAGAGTACATAGCCCCCCCCCCCACCCCACTCATCCCCACAAGCTGAGCAGTTTACGTTTTGTATCCCACCGATAGGCAGGATCTGCTTCCTGACCTGAACCAGAATCGAATCGGCTTGTTCTTCTCATCTACTCAACTCATTAACCAATTTTCATCCGAATCCGTCCAAAACTTTTTGAGATATTGTGCTCTCTATCGTTTTTGTCCCTATCTCTCAATTGTGACAAATCACCCACAAATCGAATCAATTTGTCTTTGGCACACACCCACACATATTCTCCAGGTTTTGAGATATCCTGCTCACAAACAGACAGACAGACAAACAGGGCTGAATACATAACTGCAGCAAGAAGAGGAGGGAGAAGGTGGGGATGAAACAGAAAATAAACAAACCAACCGACAACGAACAATCAAAAAGAGGTGAGGGAGAGGAGGAAAACCACAACTACCTGGAAAAATAGGACCACGGGATGGGCTGCGTATCTGGGTCCCAGCCGAATGTTGTAACCCAAATTTGGGAGCATTCTGGTCTGGAGAAGATTTAAAAACGGAATCGATGCGATTTTCCCAAAAGTTGACAAAGTCAGTCATTCGTACTTGTTCATCTCTCCGATGACCACGTGGCCTCGTTTGATCTCCTCGATGACCACGTGGCCTCGTTTGATCTCTTGGATGACCACGTGGCCTGGTTTCATCTCTTCGATGACCACGTGGCCTTGTTTGATCTCTTGGATGACCACGTGGTCTCGTTTGATCTCTTCAATGACCACGTGGCCTCGTTTTATCTCTCGGATGATGACGTGGCCTCGTTTGATCTCTTGGATGACCACGTGGCCTCGTTTGATCTCTTCGATGACCACGTGGCCTTGTTTGATCTCTTGGATGACCACGTGGTCTCGTTTGATCTCTTCAATGACCACGTGGCCTCGTTTTATCTCTCGGATGATGACGTGGCCTCGTTTGATCTCTTGGATGACCACGTGGCCTCGTTTGATCTCTTCGATGACCACGTGGTCTCGTTTGATCTCTTGGATGACCACGTGGCCTCGTTTGATCTCTTGCATGACCACGTGGCCTCGTTTGATCTCTTGCATGACCACGTGGCCTCGTTTTATCTCTTGGATGACCACGTGGCCTCGTTTGAACTCTTGGATGACCATGTGGCTTCGTTTGATCTCTTGGATGACCACGTGGCCTCGTTTGATCTCTTGGATGACCACGTGGCCTCGTTTGATCTCTTGGATGACCACGTGGCCTCGTTTGATCTCTTGGATGACAACGTGGCCTCGTTTGATCTCTCGGATGACCACGTGGCCTCGTTTGATCTCTTGCATGACCACGTGGCCTCGTTTGATCTCTTGGATGACCACGTGGCCTCGTTTGATCTCTTGGATGACCACGTGGCCTCGTTTGATCTCTTGGATGACCACGTGGCCTCGTTTGATCTCTTGGATGACCACGTGGCCTCGTTTGATCTCTTGGATGACCACGTGGCCTCGTTTGATCTCTCGGATGACCACGTGGCCTCGTTTGATCTCTTGCATGACCACGTGGCCTCGTTTGATCTCTTGGATGACCACGTGGCCTCGTTTGATCTCTTGGATGACCACGTGGCCTCGTTTGATCTCTTGGATGACCACGTGGTCTCGTTTGATCTCTCGGATGACCACGTGGCCTCGTTTGATCTCCTGCATGACCACGTGGCCTCGTTTGATCTCTTGGATGACCACGTGGCCTCGTTTGATCTCTTGGATGACCACGTGGCCTCGTTTGATCTCTTGGATGACCACGTGGCCTCGTTTGATCTCTCGGATGACCACGTGGCCTCGTTTGATCTCTTGCATGACCACGTGGCCTCGTTTTATCTCTTGGATGACCACGTGGCCTCGTTTGATCTCTTGGATGACCACGTGGCCTCGTTTGATCTCTTGCATGACCACGTGGCCTCGTTTTATCTCTTGGATGACCACGTGGCCTCGTTTGATCTCTTGGATGACCACGTGGCCTCGTTTGATCTCTTGGATGACCACGTGGCCTCGTTTTATCTCTTGGATGACCACGTGGCCTCGTTTTATCTCTTGGATGACCACGTGGCCTCGTTTGATCTCTTGGATGACCACGTGGCCTCGTTTGATCTCTTGGATGACCACGTGGCCTCGTTTGATCTCTTGGATGACCACGTGGCCTCGTTTGATCTCTTCGATGAACATACAGCTCCACTCTGTGTGTGTACGTACATTGTTTGTGCGTCTGTTTGAAGTTATAAAAGGCGAAGTGAGTGGATGCGGATGGCTGCACGAGCCTGGGTGTTCAAATGAAAGATCAACTGGGTCGTCTTATTCTTCTGGCATATCCAGTGGAAAGCCGCAGCTTGTCCTTCGTGAAGTCCACCATGGGATCTTTAACGTCCAGCAACTGATGCCGATAGGAAGTCCAGTTTAAACGTCCATCCGAGGGATGTGTACCTGTGTGTACCGGTACTGAGGGATGTGTACCGGTACCGAGGGATGTGTACCTGTGTGTACCGGTACCGAGGGATGTGTACCTGTGTGTACCGGTACCGAGGGATGTGTACCTGTGTGTACCGGTACCGAGGGATGTGTACCTGTGTGTACCGGTACCGAGGGATGTGTACCTGTGTGTACCGGTACTGAGGGATGTGTACCTGTGAAACACCGGGATGACGGTTCATAGCTGGATGAGGATTCAAACCCAGGCTAGGGGACTGTGCATGCACCTCCAGGTCATCATGAGTGAGTGATGGGGATGAGTGAGTAAGTGATGGGGATGAATGAGTGAGTGATGGGGATGAGTGAGTAAGTGATGGGGATGAATGAGTGAGTGATGGGGATGAGTCAGTAAGTGATGGGGATGAGTGAGTGAGAGTCGATGAATGAGTGTGATGGGGATGAATGAGTGAGTGATGGGGATGAATGAGTGAGTGATGGGATGAGTCATTAAGTGATGGGGATGAGTGAGAGTTGATGAATGAGTGAATGATGGGATGAGTGAGTAAGTGAGTGATGGGGATGAATGAGTGAGTGATGGGATGAGTCATTAAGTGAAAGGGATGAGTGAGTGAGTTTGTGATGGGGATGAATGAGTGATGATGGGGATGAATGAGTGAGTGATGGGATGAGTCATTAAGTGATGGGGATGAGTGAGAGGGTTGATGAATGAGTGAGTGATGGGATGAGTGAGTAAGTGAGTGGGGATGAATGAGTGAGTGATAGGATGAGTCATTAAGTGATAGGGATGAGTGAGAGAGTTGATGAATGAGTGAGTGATGGGGATGAATGAGTGAGTGATGGGGATGAATGAGTGATGGGGATGAATGAGTGAGTGATGGGGATGAATGAGCGAGTGAGTGAATGAGAGTGGATGAATGAGTGAGTGATGGGATGAATGAGTCAGTAAGTGAGTGAGTGAGTGGGATGAGTCAGTGAGTGAGTGAGTGAGTGAATGAGAGTAGATGAATGAATGAGTGAGTCAGTGAGTGAGTGAGTGATGGGATGAGTCAGTGAGTGAGTGAGTGAATGAGAGTCGATGAATGAGTGAGTGAAGGGATGAATGAGTGAGTGATGAGGATGAATGAGTGAGTGAGTGAGTGAATGAGAGTATATGAATGAGTGAGTAATGGGATGAGTCAGTAAGTGAGTGAGTGAGTGAATCAGAGTAGATGAATGAGTGAGTGATGGGATGAATGCGTAAGTGATGGGGATGAATGAGTGAGTGAATGAGAGTAGATGAATGAGTGAGTGATGGGATGAATGAGTGAGTCAGTGAGTGAGTGAGTGATGGGATGAGTCAGTGAGTGAGTGAATGAGAGTAGATGAATGAGTGAGTGAAGGGATGAATGAGTGAGTGAATGAGAGTAGATGAATGAGTGAGTGAAGGGATGAATGAGTGAGTAAGTGAGTGAGTGAGTGAATGAGAGTAGATGAATGAGTGAGTGAAGGGATAAATGAGTGAGTAAGTGAGTGAGTGAGTGAATGAAAGTAGATGAATGAGTGAGTGATGGGATGAGTCAGTAAGTGAGTGAGTGAGTGAATGAGAGTAGATGAATGAGTGAGTGATGGGGATGAGTGAGTAAGTGAGTGAGTGAATGAGTGAATGAGAGTAGATTAATGAGTGAGTGAATGAGAGTAGATTAATGAGTGAGTGATGGGATGAGTCAGTGAGTGAGTGAGTGAATGAGAGTGGATGAATGAGTGAGTGATGGGGATGAGTGAGTGAATGAGTGAGTGAATGAGAGTAGATTAATGAGTGAGTGAATGAGAGTAGATGAATGAGTGAGTGATGGGGATGAATGAGTGAGTGAGTGAGTGAGTGAATGAATGTTCAGAGTGAGTTGCCCTCGCCCGGGGTGCAAACTCCGCGGGGGGCGTGCGTGGTGGGGGGGGGGGGTCCGAGCGGCTCCAATCGCCGCCCGTTCCCATCAGAGTGGAGCGCGGATCGCGAAGCACGGGCTCAACATGTGGACCAGGTGAGCTCGTCCCGCTTTTTCAAGGTCACGAATCGAACGTCACGTGACAAAGCGATGTAAGTTCTAACTAACGTGATGATGACGAGTCCATGTCGTGGTCGTTTTGTTCAACTTACGAACTCCATTCACACTTTTGTGACGTCCCCCCCATGGTTCCTCAACGATTATTTTGTGCTCTGCTCCAGGTATGATTGCTGGGAGAGGTGAGATCATTTTATTTTTCCAGGTGTTTAACAAAGCAAGTGCGAAATCTAATGATCGGAGAAAAGTTCCAAGTCTATCACGAATCGGCTGGCAAGGCGTGACGTACGACTGGAGCTGATTTGTACGGGAACTTGTATTGTAATTTGTTGAGGTTCAGGTGGAGGTGATACAGCGCTTCTTCCTCTTCCTCTTTCTCTTACTCTTCTTCACGAAATTAGACCTCGTGCAGGCTTTAACGTCCACCAGCTGAGGTTCCTCGATGGGAAACGACCTGGTTAACATCCATCACGTCATGATGTTACATTCTGCCTGCGAAGCTCCAATCCCACAGTTTTATAGGCTCGTTGGGGAATCGAACCTGGAGCAGACGGCGCACAGGTAAGTAAAGCACATTTACCTTTGCCCTAACGTATCGGACTAGCAAACTTGCAGATGAGCCTGACCCTCATATTCCCTTATTTATTATAGAATATATATTATATTATTATTATTATTATTAGATAATTATTTTATTACTGGTGTCACCAAACACGGCCCCACCTATTCATTCATGTGTGAGATGTTGATAGAATTGGGGGAAGGATTGAAGACCCTGCTCGGCTGCACCACCCACCCCACCATTGTGAACTTCTTGTGACTCGCAAGGATAGAATTCCCAGCAGGAAAAGTTCTTCGAACAGCTGTTGGGCAGGAAATCAACACACGGAGGGAAGTGAACTCTGCTGCGCATTTAGCTCTCCAAGCACTCAGACAACAGAGGACAATGACCATGATGACCATGATGACCATGATGACCATAATGATGTATCCGCCGTCCTTGTGCGGGGCCTCAAGGGTTGACGCGTTTGAGAGCCGAGGACCGTTTGTGAATCACATTCCGCAAATGTGCTGGAATTTTAACCCCACCCGGTGCGTACGTGTTAAATAGACGACCCCATGCTGTGCGTGACTGCAGAGGCTGAGCCGAAATGGGATGTTGTTTTTGTGTTGATCTGTAAATGATTTCTGGATTTTCAGAGAGAGAGAGACAGAGACAGAGACAGAGACAGAGATGAAGATAAATATATTTTTCTTTTCTTTTTCCAGCCCATTTGTGGGAAGGTTTGTCTCTCAGCTGTGTATCCTGGGTTTGAATCCCGACTCAGCTATAAGCTGTCACGCCGGTGTTTCACAGGCAGGGAGATTCATGAATGTGTGTGTCGTCCCTCGGATGGACGTTAACCTGGACGTCCCGTCTGCCGACATTAGTTGCTGGACGTTCCCGGTGTCCTTCGCAAGGAGTAGGAGGAGAGCTATCGCCTGCACCATGAACGAATTACAAAATCCTACCCTGACTACTTAGTTGAGCGTCACATCTTTCCATCCATTTCGTGTAAGACTTGAGCTGAAAAACTTCCCTGTGCCAAACCCACAACAACATGGGAATCATTGTGGCCTTCAAAGGAGAAGTCCATGTGTGGGAATGAAACAAAGAAAACCCACACAATGTCAGACATGTGTTGTTGATATAATGTTCCTCTTTCTCTCCCACGAGTTGCACGGATTCCAGAAAGAACCACAAGGAGAAATCTCTCGCAGAGCCGGACGGAAACGGTGTCATGGAAAATGCCATTTGAAGTTAACCTCGAGTGAAATTTCCAAAACTCAGGAATACCACCGATTATTACACCACAGAATACCAATGATGTAAAAGAAAGATGTACCATGAGGCAGGAGATGTAAACTGAAAATGAATTTCACACCAACTCCTCTTGGCATCACCACACCTTGCCTTTCAGGATCTCTGATTGAGAAAGGAAAACCATTCTGACGTCACAATGCTCCCTCCATGCCTTCCACGGTTAAAATGGACGATGGAAATGAAGGTTCAAAACTGAAACGGAATTTCGAGGCGACGTCAGAAAGTTTTTTCCTCCATTGATGAAGGCTACACTGATTGGTCCTGAGCCATCAGAACCGCACACGTCTTGGTTCTGTTTGTACGGAGTGACCGGTCGGTGTCACAGTCTTGGTAGCTGTGGACGAGGAGTTTCCCATTGTCCTTTGTAAGCATGGTGTGGTTGGCTTAGCGGTTAAAGCGGCTGTCTTCAAGTCTTCGGGCCTTCAATTTGAGGCCCTATCGGTCCGTTAAACAACACCAGGTGGGTTAACTCGGCCCGTCATCCTTCCAAGGACAGGGAAACGAATACCAGCTAACTGGTAACAGGGGGGCACTGCATCAGTGGCGCAGCTGCGCTATCAGACATTATGCAACCAGCAGCTGCACTCGATATACCGAACCCTTACTATAATTCTGGGACCCGTGTTTGTGTGTGTGTTTGTCACTCCACTCCTACAGTTCAGGCCCAATTACATCCACACTTTCCACAGAGGACTTGGATAATGACAATGTGGTGGTATTGTGGTTAATGACAATTTGGTGGATTTGTGAATAATGACAATGTGGTGGATTTGTGGATAATGACAATGTGGTGGATTTGTGGATAATGACAATGTGGTGGATTTGTGGATAATGACAATGTGGTGGATTTGTGGTTCGTGACAATGTGGTGGATTTGTGGTTAATGACAATGTGGTGGATTTGTGGATAATGACAATGTGGTGGATTTGTGGTTAATGACAATGTGGTGGATTTGTGGTTAATGACAATGTGGTGGATTTGTGGATAATGACAATGTGGTGGAATTGTGGATAATGACAATGTGGTGGATTTGTGGATGATGACAATGTGGTGGATTTGTGGTTCAGGACAATGTGGTGGATTTGTGGTTAATGACAATGTGGTGGATTTGTGGATAATGACAATGTGGTGGAATTGTGGATAATGACAATGTGGTGGATTTGTGGTTCAGGACAATGTGGTGGATTTGTGATTAATGACAATGTGGTGGATTTGTGATTAATGACAATGTGGTGGATTTGTGGATAATGACAATGTGGTGGATTAGTGGATAATGACAATGTGGTGGATTTGTGGATAATGACAATGTGGTGGATTTGTGGATAATGACAATGTGGTGAATTTGTGGTTAAGGACAATGTGGTGGATTTGTAGATAATGACAATGTGGTGGATTTGTGGTTAATGACAATGTGGTGGATTTGTGGTTAATGACAATGTGGTGGATTTGTGGTTAATGACAATGTGGTGGATTTGTGGATAATGACAATGTGGTGGATTTGTGGATAATGACAATGTGGTGGATTTGTGGATAATGACAATGTGGTGGATCTGTGGCTAATGACAATGTGGTGGATCTGTGGCTAATGACAATGTGGTGGATTTGTGGATTATGACAATGTGGTGGATTTGTGGATGATGACAATGTGGTGGATTTGTGGTTAGTGACAATGTGGTGGATTTGTAGATAATGACAATGTGGTGGATTTGTGGATAAATCTTCATTTCAGTAAGGGGCTCACGATTCATGGACCAAGTTGTGAAGTTTTCTGTTCTCAGTTTTGTCCCGAGGGCTCTCTTCACAATCATCGCTGATTCCCGTTCAGCTTCCAACTGTAGTTTGTTTGTAGTAACATTCCCAGGGATGGTGTTTAACCCACCTGTAAAGTAGTTCCAGGGAGATTACGGGATGGCGTGCTGTCCGTCCGTCCATCCACAAATACTTGCAACTTCTTCTCAGAAACTACACATACGATTTCAATGAAATTTGACCTTCATCCTTTGACGAAATTTGACCTTTGACGATTTCAAGTTCTTCAAAACCTTCATTACTCGTGATGGCAATACACACACAAAAAAATCGGGGTTTGAAGGGGTCGACAGAGGGAGTTTGTGGGGGGTTGGGGGGGGGGGAGCGGGTTCTCTCCCCAGAGATATTTGCTTTCTTCTTAAACGATACACACAATTCCAATTAAACTTCACCACAGTCTTCATCACCCATGACGTACCAAAGTTTGTTCATGAGATGAGAAAAATCTGGCTCAAAGGGGATTTAAGGGGGGTTTCGCCCCAAAACATGTATTTGCTTTCTTCTCCAAAAACATCTCTCTGGCTGTTATCAGAGAACCACCTCACCGCCATCGAGTCTGGCATTTCACTCAAGCCGACTGGCAGGGTCTCCAAGCAGCCATCTAACTTAGAGACTGGTCTCCCATCGCTCCTTTCTCCAACATCAACTCATCCTGGGAATTCTTTCAAAGAAACTTGCTCTCCCTCATGCACAGATTTATTCCCTCTCGTCTTCAGTTGTCCTCCCCTTCCTCCCGCCCTTGGTTCACTGAAGCTTGTGGTGAGGCAGTTGTCCTGAAACAACTTGCCTTTGCCTCATGGAAAGCAAACCCAACTGAGGGTAATCTCAGTGCCTTCCATCAAGCTTGGAACAAGTGTCTGTCTCCCCTCAGGAGAGCCAGAAAACAACATCGTTCTAATCTCAAGTCTGAACTCTCAAACCTCTCGAACCTCCTCCAAATCTTGGTGGCATCTAATCAAATCTGTTTCTGGTGTGTGTTCCCCCTCCATCCCTTCCCTTACCTCAAATGGCCGCACTGCTGATACCGCACGTGAAAAGGCTGAATGTCTAAACTCGGTGTTTGCATCAAAATCTTGTGTCCGAAAGCCATCGCTTTCTCGACCCATCTTACCCAGTCTCACCCAACTGTCCCTGGACTCTGTATCCTTTTCTCCTGACAAGGTGGAGAGCTTACTGTCAAACCTCAACTCAGATTCTGCAACCGGTCCAGATGGCATCAGCCCACGTGTCCTCAAAACCTGCTCTTCTGCTCTTGCTCACCCTCTCTCTGTTCTATTCACCCTCTCATTTGCTCAAGGTCATCTGTCATCTGCTTGGAAATCTGCTAACATCACTGCCCTGCATAAAAAGGTGCAAAAACAGATCCCTGCAACTACAGACCAATCGGCCTTCTCCCAATCATCAGCAAGGTTATGGAATCCATCATCGCTTCAGACATTAAATCCTTCCTCTTCTCCAATGGCTTGATTTCCGATCATCAATTTGGTTTCAGACCAGGTCACTCTACCCTGGATATGCTGCTTCTGCTCTCCCAACAATGGATGGAGGTACTCAATGCCGGACATGAAATCCGAGCCGTATCCCTGGATATATCGCGTGC
This sequence comes from Eptatretus burgeri, assembly GCF_056783735.1. Classification (NCBI taxonomy): domain Eukaryota; kingdom Metazoa; phylum Chordata; class Myxini; order Myxiniformes; family Myxinidae; genus Eptatretus; species Eptatretus burgeri. The sequence goes on along the minus strand of NC_140965.1, from coordinate 10,633,909 downwards.
TTTTGACACAGTCTGGCACCCTGCCCTACTCACCAAACTCTCTTCCTATGGTATCCAAGGCCATCTCCACTCATGGCTCACAGACTTCCTCTCCTGTCGCAGTCAACGTGTGGCTCTTAATGGCACCCTCTCATGCCCTCCTCCTGTCCAGGCTGGAGGTCCTCAAGGTAGCGTTCTGGGAACATGTTCCCTGTTCTCTTTCTGGTTTTCATCAATGATCTCTCCGACTTTCTGGAAAATCCTCTATATCTCTCTGCTGTACCGTCTGTCATCCCTCAGATCGGCATGCCGCAGCCTTTTCTCTCTCTTAAGATCTGGATAAAATCACAAGCTGGTCCAACACGTGGAACATTTCTTTCAATCCTGACAAATCTCACACTATCACTATGTCTCCCTGAAAGGACCATGTGGAAACCCCCACTCCCCCCCATCTATTTTCTCAACAATCCTCTCGAAGAAGTCCTTTCATTCAAGCTTCTGGATCTCACTATCTGCCATGATCTTTCCTGGGAAAGCCACATTTCCAAGCTGGCCCCCAAAGCCAGTCGCCAACCTTGAATCCTCCGTCATGCAAAGTCCTTCCTTGGCACACCTGAGCTCCAGACCACATACAAACCTTTCGTCCACAGCCTGATGGAGTACTGCTCTCCCCTTTTGGCTGGAGCTCCCGTCTCTCGCCTTTCGCGGTTCCACGCTGTGGAAACCAAGGCATTTAGGATCATTGGTATCGCCCTCAATGAGGCTGAGTCTTTGGGCCTCTCACTCTCGTACCACATGCAGGTCAGTGGTCTTTCTGTCTTCTACCATCTTCTCTCCGGCCTCACCCCCCTTCTATGTCTGCGATATGCCCCCCCCCCCCACCCAATGTTTAAACAGCGTGCTCAAGGTCCGCCAGCAACCACCTTTCTGGTAAAACTACCAAGATCAAGAATCACTGCTCACCTTCACTCTTTCATTTCTCTTTTTCCCCGCCTTTGGAACAAACTCCCACACCCCCTTTAATCTCACTCTTCCCTCCAGGTCTTCAAAGCAGCTGTTCACCAGCATCTCTTATCTTCCCCCATCCAAAACCATGATCTTTTCTACCCATGTTAATCCACCGCAAACTCACCTCCTTCAAATTTCCTGCTTTCCTTTGTTGTGGAACTTATTTGTTAACGGTTTATTTGTTCTATTACCTTAAATCAACCGTTTAACCGACTCGATGCAAATCCTGTTTTTCAAATGACAGAAACCGATCAATCCACTTGCCACAACGTGAAAGTACATCACATCCGAGGGTTTTATTTTTTACTTGGAAGCCAAGGAGTACAACCCACTGTGGTGGTATACATCCACACGTGCTTGCACTAAAACAAAATTACAATTTCTGTTATTTATAATGCTTTCATGGGAGAGTGGTGGGAGCTGTTAAACGTTAAACAAAGAACTCCAACTGCAATACGTGTCTTCTAGTTGAAAAGCAAATGATGTAATCATAACAAAAGTTACTGTTATCAACCAGGTCACTTTGTTCCATAGCAAGACTTTCCTTTTATCAACATTTTAGGTCAAAGACTCTTGGCTAAAGGAAAAACATCACTGATAGCCAATTCGACTTGTAGCATAAAATTAAATTTATAAAACACCAGCAACAATTACAATTTAGAGTACATTAATATAATTATTAAAAAAGCCAGTCGCCGACTGGGAATCCTCCGTCGTGCAAAGTCCTTCCTCGGCCCTCTTGAGCTCCTGACTACTTACAAAGCTTTTGTCCGTAGCCTGATGGAGTACTGCTCTCCCCTCTGGGCTGGTGCTCCTGCCTCCCACCTTTCTCGACTTCACGCTGTCGAAACCAGGGCTTTTAAGATCATTGGCATCTCCCGCAATGAAGCTGAGTCTTTGGGCCTCTCACTCAATCACCGCAGGTTGGTCGGTGGTCTTTCTGTCTTCTACCGACTCCTCTCCAGCCTTGCCCCCCCTGCTCTCTCTGCGATTTGTCCCAACCACATTTCCACAGGGCGCTCAAGGTCCGCCAACAACCCCCTTCTGGTAAAACTACCAAAATCACGAATCACTGCTCATCTTCACTCTTTCATTCCTCTTTTTTCCCGCCTTTGGAATAAACTTCCTCACTCTATTCTTTCCCATTCTTCCCTCCAGGCTTTCAAAACAGCTGTTCACCACCACCTCTTATCTTCCCCCATCCAAATCCTCGATCTTTTCTACCCCGATAATCCACCCAAGCCCACTTCCTTCAATTCTCCTGCTTTCCTTCCTGAAAGTCCCTGTAATGTCCATCTTCTCCTCGCCATGTTCCCCGTCCCATCCCCATCCCTCTCCCTTCCACAGTTCACCTGTGTCTGTTCCCCAATGTTTTGTCCCTCCCACTCCCACCCCTCTTGTCTCATGCCTCCTTGCTGTGAGTTGTGTGTTAGCTCTTATACGAGCCTCGACCAAGGTATGCAAAAAAAAAAAAAAAAAAAAAAAAAAAATTATTTTCTTCCACAATTCCCCCCTTTTTCCTTATAAGGAAAATTTGAATAATTATATTACACATGATCACCATAACCCGTTCCTGGAGGAGAAAAGATATCCGTTACTCAAGTTCAGTCAACAATGGCAGCGAGTACTCGTATCAGAAGAATGTTTAGATAACGACCATTTCAATAGTGTCCCAGCCAGGTGAGTGAGTGCGTTTCCATTTAATTCATGGCCTGTTCATCAGCATGTGTCACACATTGAAAAGACTCTACCCGAAGTCAGAAGATAAGCAGGTCAGGGTGTAGATAGAGCACCCAACGGGAAACGCAGTCGAAGCACTCCTTGAGCTGAAGAGAAGGTAGATCTTGGCAGGTACGAGCTTGGGCCCTCGTAGCAGCAGTTTGTGCAATCAGGTTTGATTGATCAAATGAGCTGTCCACGTTGAATGCAGCCGCGATGGCAGCACGAGCCCCCACCCGCACCATTGAACACATGTTGCAGAGGATGCGCCGTGTGGACCTTCAGGGCCTTCGTTGTGCATTGAAGCAACCACAGCAAGTTCACGATGTATTTGCAGAGCAGCAATCCGCGAGTGTGGTTGAGGACATTCCTCCAGGCCGGCACCACACAACGGCGACGTTAAGTCTTTGTTTTGCAGTGGTTTGACTTGTCCAACCTTCTCTTCAGTGGGTTTTTTTCACATTGCTCATCTTATCTCCTCAGGAAGGGGGTAGTTTCATGATCACATGTTGAATGCCCAATCACCCAAATCTGGGTTCTCGCCATCATCCAATCTTTCGGTGGAAGTTCTTTCCAAAGCTTCACTAGACGAAATCGTACATTGCATGGTTCAACTGCTCTCAACACTCCGAAACAAACAAAATCAAGGTTAACATCGATTAAACGTCATGGGCTCATGTAAATACATTGCATGGTCATGGTCATGCTATCGTACTCCGCATAATTCTTGTTTATCCTTTTGTTTGTCTTTCTGTTTTTGTTTAAACAAGAGTAGCATGGCTGTCATTGTCATCACAGAGTGATTCTTTTGGAAGTCTTTCACGGGCTCTCAGCTGTGCAACCCCCCACCCCCCAATGATGAGAGTTCCACTCTGTTGTTGTCGGCATGGCGTCATTCAAGTTGCTGAGCTGCAGATCACACTTTGGCTGCAGATCGTCCATTTTGGAAACAAGAACTTTGATAACATTGTTACAAAATTTCTCCAAACAGTTTAAACAATACCAAAATGCTAATGTTGGTTAATTAACTTGATGAGCCTCCATTTATCTTCTGGTAAATGGAAGTGAAATATCTCGGGAAAAATAATGTTTCACCAATCTCTATCATCACTATTCAGAATTCCATCAACTTCACATGCACTAGCCATCTCATCACATCCTCTGACCTTTTCAATACAAGTCCATTTTCTTTATCAAAACAAATAAATACAGTTTAAACCTCTGTTTTTTAAACAGGTGACAAAAATTGTCAAATCATTTGTCAAATTTGTGATCAAGCGAATATCATTTAAATTGCAGCTCAAACATTCCGTCCACACATGTAGCTAGAACCTTCCCAAACTTTATCACAGACATGGGGGAGGCATGGGAGATTTGCCCTCTTTCTCCTGATTGGCTACTCTTTCTCCTCTCTTCATTAGGTTAAAACTCCACCTTTTAAGTGCATTATTCATCCAATCTCTCTTAAACAGCTTTTTGGTGTAAAAGATGTGACAGTAAAATGTTTTCTTTTCAAATTAAAACAAATGATTCATGAATGAATCTGACACATCAAATATATCCCGGCGGTGCCTCCAGAGGCACATATAAAGCCACCAGAAATGTTTTGCTTTCTGCTATTCGTGCCGACAGCTGACCTTGGCAGACAAGCTTGCAGATCAAAAGACTTTATATTTTGCTCAGTGTGGAGCTTGTTACATTTCTTTGTCCTGTATTTTAACCCAATTTTTTTTTTCACTACCTGATTCACTTCGTTAACAGATCAATCATTATAAAAGTAACATGAATTCCTTCATCTATCAACTTTAACATTCTCAGACGAATAAAACAGCACGCCAAGTTCAACGTCCATCCGAGGGCATCTGTGAATTGCCCTACGTGCTAAACGCCATTAAATCATTTTAAACATCATTCCAAATCACGTTTATACATTGAGATCACATCTTTTAAGTACAATGGTTACAATTCAAATCAAAATCTTGGAAACATTTCTGACACGTTATTGGGCATGACGTGTGCAATTCGACACCGCAGCGCAATAGCAAAGCAAAAGTGGCCCGAGACTTAACATGTTACTCCAAGACTATCATGCATGCATCATTTTAGTTATTATTATTATAACAGGTATTCAAATGATGCTCTGAGGAGACCATCCATTTAATATGTATGCAACGTACAGTGTTCAAAGCCAAAACAGCACACAAAGTTATCAAACAGTGAGAAAACCCGAGCCTTGATCCATTTGACTTCCACAGCTCAACACAGCACGAGTGCGTCCCCAGACTGTCTTGCCGAGGTGGCCCCAACCATCCCATGTTACCGTATGAATGTCCATCTCTCTTCAAGCTTTATCTGCTGCAATATTATTTCTAACAAGACGTTCATGTATCACATTGTCCAGCAATCTCCAATTCCCCATCGAGCTCACAATCGCCTCCGTGTCCTTTCTGTATCGGGTCTACACTCCGACCTTGCCACCAAGAGGAGACCTATATTGGCCTCTCTCTCAGCCGCTGCTCTTCAGCCTCTCTCTGTCTGTCTGTCTCTGTCTCTCTCTCTGTCTGTCATGTACTTTCCTTTGTCCGATGTACGTTACCCATTAAGAACAGCCCCGTTGTCAGAGGGAAAGGGCGAACGCTCTCCGCTTACCATGCTCAAGCGATTGCCGTCCCTCCAGACCATGGACCGCCTCCAGGGAGTTAGTACATCCCGGACGAGCCCCCATTTGTTGTGGAATTTATTTCTTAACGTTTTATTTGTTCTATTACTTTAAATCAACCGTTTAACAGACTCGATGCAAATCCTGTTATTCAAATGACAGACACCGATCAATTCACTTGCCACAACGTGAAAGTACATTACATCAGAGGGTTTTATTTTTTACTTGGAAGCCAAGGAGTACAACCAACTGTGGTGGTATACATCCACACGTGCTTGCACTAAAACAAGATTACAATTTCTGGTATTTATAATGCTTTCATGGCAGAGTGGTGGGGGCTGTTAAACCTTAAACAAAGAACTTCAACTGCAATCCGTGTCTTCGAGGTGAAAAGCAAATGATGTAATCATAACAAAAGTTACTGTTATCAACCAGGTCACTTTGTTCCATAGCAAGACTTTCCTTTTATCAACATTTCGGTCAAAGACTCTTGGCTAAAGGAAAAACATCACCAACAGCCAATTCGACTTGTAGCATAAAATTAAATTTATAAAACACCAGCAACAATTACAATTTAGAGTACATTAATTAATATAATTATTTTCTTCCACACCTTCCTGAAAGTCCCTGTTGTGTCAGACCTGAAAGTCCCTGTCATGTCCATCTTGTTTACCCTGTGTAACCCCCCCCCCATCCCTATCCCTTTCACAGATCTCCTCATGTCTCTCTTCTACACTGCTTTTTCCTTCCCTCTCCCACCCCTCTTATCTCCTGCTCCCCCTTGTTGTACATTCTGTGTGTTAACTCTCATACAAGCCTTGACAACGTATGCAAAAAAAAAAGAAAAAAAAAAGTTCTTCCTTCTATGTGGACAAAATACCCATATGATACCTGGAGATGAGCTTTGTGTATAATTTTATGATATATTTTGCTTCTTTCTCTTCCCCAGTGATGGCAACTTCAGTACTGGCCTCATCTATGAAGAAGCAATTGACCACTTGATGAATATTACCTTTCACTTTGGCAATGATACCTACACAGCTGATATATTTGAGGTCAACACCTTTATTATCATCACATGTGTTTTGCAAGGAATCGTCTTTCTCCTCGGTTTGCCTGGAAATGTAATTGTGATTGCCATGACCATACGGACTGTCTCTCGCCTACCTGGCTCCGTATTTATCCTGAATCTCGCCGTTGCTGACTTGCTTTTGGTCCTGACACTGCCACTGTGGATTACATCAATGGCACTGCAGTATCAATGGCCTTTTGGTTATGGACTCTGCAAACTGCTTCCATTTTTATGCAACGTGAACATTGTAGCAAGCCTCTACTTTGTGATGCTCCTAAGCGTCGACCGTTACTTGCTGGCATCGGGGGTGGCACGGCGATGGCGCACACCCAAGATGACCGCCCTAGCCTGCCTCGTCGTGTGGCTGTTTTCTGCTCTCATTGGCACTCCTGAACTCATCTTTAGCGACTTGCTTGTGGATGATTACATTGCTATTTGCCATCAGGTAAGCTGTACGTAATGCTCTCGGGGAGATTGCTGCCCCTTGTAACCTTGTCCTTCCATCATTCTTGTTATGAGATAGCAGGGTGTGTTGGGAAAGTGGGGAGGGAGGTGGTTCAGCATCATAAAAAGCATACACTATGTTTGTCAAGTTTGGATTTAATGTTGTTTTAATTTCAATAATCGATCAATCAATTGTTTCATTTCTCATATCGCAATCTTCATTTAAAATTAAATCTCAAAGCACTTTGCAAAAAAGAAAAAGACTAAAAATTAAAAAATGACCTCAACAATGGTAGAAACTATGAAAATGCAACAATAAATAGATAAGATAAAAAATATATATATATTTATTTAAAAACTGTCACTGATGAGGCATTGACGATTTTAAAAGGTACAAATCTCCACAATGTTGGAGCACAACTGAAAAATGGTCGATCACCAAAACTGCACTCGTCTGCCATTGTATTTCAGTGTTGAAGTCGAGTCTTTCTGCCTGTCTTTGCGTATTCTTACCCCTGCAAGCTTTTGAGGAGAGGAATTGTGTCGGCATTGTGGACCAACCATGTGGAACATTAGGACTCTTGAGTTTTTTTTTTTTTGTTTTATCCAGATTGTTATCCAGATTCTGATACAGTACCTCGTTTCCATGAAACACCTACTCAACCCGGGATCGAAAACAGCGCTGCTCCAACCCGAGTTCACCCACGGTCCTGATATGATCGTCTCATCGAGCTCAGTGAAAAGCTTGTGTTTCCATCCAGGGTTTTTTTTTTTTAATGGATGTTAGCAGTTCCTGATCAGCAAATCTTAAGGGCTCGATGAGCTTGACTGGGGTCGCCACAAAGTCATGCTCGGAGGTGGGCTTTGGTACGTTTCACCTGTGAGATATTTCGGACCTTGGACGTTTATTGTCTCATAGTTAAAAATCGCCACATCCTCTCGCTGATCTTTTGCAACTTCTCTCTTGTTTTCTGCCTACTCCGTGCTTTCAAAAAGTGTCAAAGAAAATTTGGACTATTGTAGACCAAACGGTGGCGTCGTTCCTTTCACTTGCATTCAAAATGTATGCGTCCATTTGTCACCTGATTGGCTGGCCCTCATCCCATCGAATGTCTGCTTACTTTGGGAAATGGTCAGGATAAAATGTGGGCGAGCTCACATTGACAGTCCAAACCGGGATGGCTAGATCACATGGAAATGCAGTATCGGAGGCGGCACGATTTTCAACCGGGATTGAGTGGTGCGTGCAAACAAAGCTCGTGAGTGTGGTAGCACAATGAAGGGCCTGTAAACAAATCTTCCACACAACAGTTGGGTGGCAGGAGTTGTGAATGGAAGGGGTGATCCTTGAAGCTTTTATTCATCACTGAGGCTCTGGAAGGTGAATCTAAATGACAGAAGTGGGTGAGGGAGAGGATTCTGTGACAATGGGGGTGGTTATGTAAGAATTTGCTTTCATTGTATGCAGCAACTGGCACTGCCACCTCTCAATTATCTTGACGCCCATTGAAGCCACTAATGGCATGAATGGCTCGATCAAGGAACAGGACATGAACAATGCTGGCCCTGAAGTGAGTTGGCCAGATCAACACTGATAAGCTAGGGTCAGCTAATTGTCACTATCAATGATTGGTTGAGAGCACGTGAGAGCGAGTGTGTATTAAGGTGACGCGACAAATCGCTAAGTGCCCAACAGTCAGAATTGATAGACAGCTGACAACGTTGTGCTCCTCTCAAAGACGTGAGATGGCATCAGAAAATTGATACATGCAGTTCATGTTTTAGCTGGATCCAGGTTTTCTTTGGATTACCCGTGTTTTTGTGCAAATGAAATATATATATATATATATATATATATATATATATATATATATATATATATATATATATATATATATATATATATATATATATATATATTGGAGCTGCCACACATACACACCCCACACATATGGACAGACAGGCAAATACACGCGACGCAACACAGGACTGTTGGACAAGGCAAACAGCCACTGAGCTTGGGGTAAGTGCCGTCACTTCCCAGGGCACACTGCAAGGTACCAGCGACGTCACAGCAATGGCGCCTCCTTTCTCACCCCACTTAGCGGGGCATTTCCTCCTCCACCATGGACGCCAACCTGTGGGAATTGTCCGTGATCTTAACCTGTGAAATACTGAATGTCGAGCAATGAAGCAAATAATTTTTTCAAGTCTTTTGTATGACTCGGCCAGAGTTTGAATTACTAACCTCCTCGATTCAGAGCGGACGCTCGAACCATTGTACCACCGAGTCTGGTGTGCGGCTACCTTGGAGACGTGCTGTGAATTATACCAAAGTTGCCAACAATATCAACTGAACATTTTGGATGTGTAATCGTTGCCTGAATTTATATATCGTACGAAAATATGCAATCTGGCGTCTGTCCGTCTGTCTGACAGCAATACATCCGGTCGTTACTTCTCCAATCTCGACCAATAGTGCAGCAGATAACTGCAAAATACCCCTAGAATACTTCGGTTTGTAATCCAAGCATGAAATTTGGCACAAATACTCTCTTTGTTCGACTGTGTTAAAAAATGGCGCTGGCCATGAAAAAAATCAAATCGAAAAAAAAATCCAAACTGAGTCAGTACCCTCTCACGGTGGAGAACAGCTTTTTACCTGTTTGAGTAGAGAGGGGTGTTTATTTATTTTATTTTATTTTTTTCTTCTCAGGAAGAGAAGCCTGGTAGAAATGCTGCATGAGCATGGCCTCACCATCTCCTATGACGACTAACCGTCCATGGTTGATTTTCCCTTTGCAAAATGGGAAGAATTTTTCTGTCCATATCTGAACCATATCTGTCAAGTTAGTAAACCTTAAAAAAAATAAAAAAATCTTGATTTTGTTCCAAACGCTAGTTCGTGAACAATGGTTTATAGCTATTGTGGCAGCCATCTTGGACTCACATCTTTGTTTCAGCAGTTTGCATGGGAACTAGGAATCTAAAACCATGTCCACCTTATTAGTTGATCCCAAAAACCTAGGTGTAGATCCAAAAATTATAAGTCTATGTCTATTATTTCTTGAAATATGAGCATTGTTTTGGTTTTGCGGCAGACATCTTGGATGCCATCTTTGTTACAACCATGCTGTGAGGTGTTACATTACAAAGAATAATCATGCTAAAATCCTAGACACAAAAAACTTTGGTTTACACCCTTAATGTTGTGTTTTGTTTCAAATATTTAGCTGCAGAAGAGGAATTTTCTGTGCATATGGCGGCCATCTTGAAAAATGGTCGCCATCTTGGAATTTTGTGTGGCCAGCGCCGTTTTTGAAAAAAGTGGACCTCAAAGAGTATTTGTGCCAAATTTCATGCTTGCATCACAAACCAAAGTATTTTTGCAGTTATCTGCTGCACTACAAACTTGACTGGAGGACTAAGGGTCACACATTGGAGGTTGTCGTGATATAATTTGCCCCCCTTCCCAAGGGGTTTTTCCTCCTTGGACAAACACCGTTTTATTGTGTATAAATAGCTTATCATGGCGTTTCTTGGGGCACCCCTACCGGAAGTAAAAAGAAAAGATAAAGCACAGAATGTATGATTACCTTGTAATTAAAAAGTCGCTACTGCAGTTTAACATGAAACTGAAAGGGAGGAAACCCGACGTTCTTGAGGGATTATTTGCTCATCACGTCCCGCACAGACTAACGGACCCGAGCCAAGATCTACTGTAATCTGTTTCCCCCCAGAGAGGATAATAACATGACCTTTCCTGCCGCTCTCATAGGCAGGCAGCGGGTGTGCTTGTTTAGTAAAATATAAAAGGGTTGATGACCGAAGCCTTGGTGGAGCACAGTTGGCCTATTTATTTATTTATTTTTGATTGAGGAAATTATTAAAGGAGCGTAACCATTCAATTTCATAATGAGATCCGGTCAATTGTACCTTCCGGGAGTGTGCACCGTCGTAACATTTATCTTCCTTTCGAAGAAAATCCCAATCGAGGCTCATGGAAGAGGTAAGTGATTGACAGGAGGCCGTAAAGTTGATGTTTTCGACCTGTCGTAATGATATCTTGTCCCTCATGTGAGAATGATCCTTTCTATCAGTCACGATCCAAAAGAAACTGTTTCATGAACCCACCCTCCCCACACAACCTTTTTGTTTGATTTTTTTTTTTCACAGAACCTGCATGAGCACATGGATGTCATTAACATCACCCACTTCATTGCATCACACGCCTTTGTCACATTCGCCATCTATTTCATCATACCATTTACTGTTATGAGCGTGTGTTACCACGGGGTTGCGAGACACGTTCGGCAGGCCAGGTCCTCTGCATTGGCTCGAAACGATGCCAGTGTCGCCCAAGCCGCAGCCCGCGCCACCCGCCTCGTGGTTCTCATTGTCGTGACATTCTGCATTTGTTGGCTGCCTTTCTTCCTCGTACACCTCATCAGTGCTGGGCTTCTAATCACCCAGCACCATACGTTCGAACACTCTGTCCGACTGTACCAGGCGACGCTCATTTTGCTCGGCATCTCAAACTCACACGCGTGCCTAAACCCACTGCTGTACCTGTACCTAGCCAAAGGCTTTCACCCTCGCTTCAAAACCACCTTCATGCAGCGTTACTTGGAGACTGTCCTGGCTGAGCATATCTCCTCCAGGGCCACAAGCAAACGACGTCAAGAAGACGGTGATGAGACAGAAGGCAGCAGCCAAGACACCCAGGTGATGGAGATTGGGGTGCAGCCAAATGAGGTGGAGGAGCTCAAGATGACTGAGTGTAAGAATAATCAATGACTAGCAATTGTCACAACGTTTGAACATATGGCTTTATCTAAGGAATATAAATGTAAGGGTTTGATTCCTTCCACATGTTTCTGATGATCAACTTTATACCTTCCTGTAACATTCCGAAAACATTATTTGTGTTCTTCTTTTTACATATCTTAAACAATGCTCATGAGAGCACTTTGTAATGATGTAATCGAGTACTTTGTGTACAATATCCACTGTGCACGTTTCAGTGGTGCATCAACTGGAGATTGGAGATAAGTACCTGCAAAACTTGCAGTCAATGTCAATGGACAATTGTTGAATTTCATTTGACAATTACAACTTTATTTAACGAAAAAAACTGTTTGCTTGACACTATCTAATATTGATTAAATTGTTTGACACACACTGACACACACTGACACACACATGCACACACACTTTTTTTTTAATGCCTCCACTGGCAGTCACCAGAGGCATGGTGTTTTTGGATTGTCCATCCGTCCATGCTAATTTCCTGTTATTTTTTTTTTCTGCAACCGCTTATCTGATTGACGCAAAATTTTCAGATTTGGTCCGTCGACTCGTGTAGAATGTTTTAACGATAATTATAATGTCATAGGTCACGTGGTGTGGCAGCCATGTTGGAAAAAAGGGAAAACTTTGGACCCCTTCATCTCCGAAACCGCTCCATGGAAAAAATTGAAACTTGGCACCAAGCAAGTACTCATGGGGGAATAAGTATGTTTTTTGATGATGTCATAAGATATTGTAAATGATACAGCACAATGTACTTAACTTTATTTCAATCGTAAGTCTCAAAAGAGTTGATGACCTCAAGTAAGAACCTTTTTGTAACTTTTAAGTGATTGATAGATTTTCCGAGTGCATGGATCATTACGGAGCTCTACTCTGTTCTTTATCGAGGTTTCGACCTTTTTTTTTTTTTAAACATATATGCCATAACGAGGCTCGTGTAACAGCTAATACACAGAAACATATAACAAGGCAGGAGACAAAAAGGGTGGAAGAGGGAAGTACAAAATAGTGGGGAACAGAGACAAGTACAAAATAGTGGGATTTGAGCCCAGGATGTCTCTAAACAGTTGGTTAACCTCACCTGTGAGCCCACATTAATAGATCCCCGACCTCACCTGTGAGCCCACATTAATAGAACCCCGACCTCAGCTGTGAGCCCACATTGATAGATCCCCGACCTCAGCTGAGAAAGGACACGGGCCAAATAGAGCGATTGAAACCCAAAACCCAAAATTCAAATTGAAACCCAAAACTCATGAGGAGAGTCCAAATTCTCCTAAAAAAAAAATATAAAATTTGAAACCAGGACTGAGGTGTAACGGTTGCTGAAAGCAAACTCAAAGTAGAAGTGATAGCAAGGAAAATTGAATAAAATAACAACTAGGGAAATGAAAGCAAGATGTATGAAGTCCTCATCCCTCCCCGCCACCCCCACCCCCCCCCTCACCGAGAAAGATAAAGTTGAAAATTTCTGGAAAGGAATATACGAGGACCCTAAAAAAACACAACAAAGAGGCAGATTGGTTCCAAAACGTGGAAGAAAAAGAACATCTGAAGGAAATTTCTGCAGTGATATCTGATGAAGAGAGAGAGGGAGAGAGAAAAAAATACAACAACGAGCAAAAATGCCAAAGTTTAAAAGCCCAGACCAAGATGGAATTCCAAACTTATGGCTAAGCAACTCGTGCTCTCCACAATCACTATGCTCAAGCATTGAACAAACTTATCCAAGGGGAGGAGGAGGTATTGGATGAATAGCTTACAGAAGGTAACACCTTCCTCATCGCAAAATCTGAAGAAACCCAACGACCTCACGAGTACAGACCAATAACATGTCTACTACCAACAACACACAAACTCCTGATGGGAATCATCACAGAAACGATGTACCACCACCTAACACGACACCGAGGCCTTGAGGCAGAACAGAATGAATGCAAGAGAGAATGTGACGAACAATAGACCACCTACTACTAAATAAGGCCAAACTCGAAAACTGTAAAACCAGAAATGGTATACTGTACTTCAACGACGTTCAAATGGGATTTGGTCGAGAGAAGCATGCCGAGTGCACATTCGTACAAGGTAGATTGAAAATAATGGACGTCATAAAAATTGACCAAACTACACCAATACAAGAGCGAGTCAACAAGCATTGTACCCAGGGGGCTAACATCAGTGCACCCGACATGGCATGCTAATTTGGGTTTGAGCCTGTGAGTACCTTCGATAGGACCCTCGTAACAAATTTGGCAGGTATAACCATTGCAAATTTTTGCTCAAAGTCCAGAAATTTATTTTCCCCCATCCAAATCCTCGATCTTTTCTATGCCCATTAATCCACCTTCTTCCAATTCCCTGCCTTCCTTCCTGAAAGTCCCTGTAGTGTCCATCTTGTATACCCATGTTCCCCGCCCCATCCGTCTCCCTTCCACAGATCTCCTGTCTCTGTTCCCCACTGTTTTGTCCTTCCCACTCCCGCCCCTCTTGTCTCATGCCCCCCTTGCTGTGCGTTGTGTGTTAGGTCTCATATGAGCCTCGACAATGTATGTAAAAAAAAGAAAGAAGTAAATCCAAGATGGCCCCCGTTAGACTTATCAGAAATCACTATTTTGGTCATGTACCATTACACAAGTCACATAAAAATATCACCTACATTTCCTGCGCATACTCTGTCAACATGTCATTATAGTTATTGCAAGCAAAACCTGTAAATCGAAGATGGACACCATCTAGTTTGCCTGAAAAATCACAATTTTTGGTCATCGATCGGTCGAAAAGACATAAAACCTTCCAATAAATAAATAAATGCTTGTATGATATGAATACTATGCCCATCCATGTAAGCATGTGTAAAATTGTATGTATGCCAATCTGAAATACTGTTTGCTTGTTTTGCAGATGTAAGATGGATAGTCCTCTACGATGTGGGGGAGCGCATCTCTCAAACATGACAGCAAACATGGGCACCCAGAGGAAAGTGTGAAATCGCTAAACTCCATGACCAAGCATTGTTGGCACTCGTGAAGCAAGTGGATGAACTGTTATTTCACAATTATCAGATCGTCTTGCACGTATTATGCAGGTGAACCCTGTCAGTCCAACACCCTCGTTGACCGACGCATCAATTAGGTCTGATGTTCTGGCAAGTCCACCAGGTTTGCACACAAGGAGAACATTGTTTGCATGGTTATCAGTTTCCTTTTGGAAACTGTCAAGTGTTGGAATATTTGCCAGTGGTTGTGATTTCTGTCGGTCCTTCTTAGGTAGGACATACATAACACAGGTACGAATGGGTTGGAAACTTCTGTCAAGGTGTGTTGGACCGAGTTGCAGTCGTTTTCATGCAGACAGCCATTTCTGAAATACCAATCTATGCTGGTTTGAGGTATCTCGATAATCATTGCTGATGTGCAATTGAAACGTCCTCCCGACAAGAGTATCCACTGTGAAGACGCGGTGATAGCCAGCAGTCGTAGTCTCTGGTATACGCACACCCTTTTTCTTCCCTGAGCTTGAGACTTGTGAAATAACAGTTCAACCACTTGCTTCACTCATGTCAAGAATGCTTGGTCATAGAGATTATTTATTTCATTCTTTCCTGTGTGTACCCTCGTATTGTTGAATACATCCCACACCGGAGTGTTTATGGTAACAGATATCATTAGAAGACGTGTCATGACTTTTCCCAGGAATTCATAGCACTACATCTTGACGGTTCAGTTTCTGCACCTTCCTTTATATTTTCTGCTCTATTTTTAGTTGTGATTTTACTGGAATGCCTATGTCCTTTGTGCCAAATTTTGTTGCAAATATCACACATCGTCTTTGTTTCATATTGAGAGAACCTAGACCTTGTTGTTGCTTGAGAAGCTCGAGGTGTGCTGCCTGTACCTTCATCGGTTTCCCGATTCGATGATGCATTTCACATCCTCCTTTTTATGGCAAGGATGACACTCTTTTTGAACAAGTACCTGCTCCTGCAATTTTTTGTGCCATTTCGGGTCTTAACGTGCAACCAGTTTTCTTGCTTAGCTGTTGTGTGTAACCATTCAGCTGTTTCGTTGCACCTTCCTTCCATTGTGATGTGTACCATGGGGCAGGTTCTCCGATTTGTATCTTTTCCTTGGCGTATAATGCACAGGGAGTGCTTGATTTGTTCCAACTTTCTCTCGGCACCATGTTTGTTGTCATGTTTGAGAGATGCGCTCCCACATCATCGAGGACTGTCCATCTTAGATCTGCAAAAACAAGCAAACAGTGTTTTACATTGGCATACATCCAATTTTACACATGTTTACATGGATGGGCATAGTATTCATATCATACAAGTACGTGCAGACACATCACTCCTGTATTTTTTTGAAGGTTTTATGCATCTTTTGTACTGATTTATAACCAAAATTATGATATTTTTCTGATAAATCGAGTGGGAGCCATCTTGGATTTACATTTCTGGACTTTGAGCAAAGAAATTTCATGGGTTATACCCTGCCTAGTTTGTTCCTCGGGTCCTACAGAAGGTACCCACAAGGTCAAACCAAAAATAGCACACCATGTTGGCTGCACCTCATTTTAGGTGGCCCAGCCCTCTTCTGAGGACCTTCCAAAAACCCTCGGATTAGAAGAGGGCCATCAAATGTGTCATTAAAAACAAAAAGTGCAAACTAATTACCAAAGAAAACCGATGGAGAATGAGGATGGGCCTGAAAACATACCTCTCCCCAAGAAAGAGAATCAAAGCTATAAACCAACCCACAGTTTCAGTATTCCAGGACAGCTGTGGAAGAAAAAAGTGGTCACAATAAGAAATTATAACGGAATTTAGTCGAGCCCATACCTCTGCCAGGCTGAACAGTTTACGTTTTGTGTCCCAATGATCGGGCAGATCTGGATCCAGACCTGAACCAAAATCTAATCTGCTTGTTTTTCTTACCTAACCAACTAGTCCATCTAGCTTTGTTCTAACTGGTCCAAAACTTTTTAAAATATCTTGCTATATATCGTTTTTGGCCCAATCTCTCAATGGCAAAGAATCACTGACAAAATTAAAAAAATTATTGGATCTTCACCCAATTCAAATCAATTAGTCCTTCTCACAAACCAAACACGTCCACCAAATTGCATCTGAATCTTTCCACAACTTTTGAGATATCGTGCTATATATCTTTCGGTTTTTGCCTTATCACTTAAAAATTCTGGTAGCCATATCCAGATCTTCAACAAAATCAAAGCAATTTCACCATGTCGCACACCCAACGTGTCCACTAAATTTCGTCTGAATCTGTCCACAACCTTTTGAGATATCCTGTTCACAGACGAACAGACAAGACAGACAGACGGGTGAAAACATAACCTCCGCCCCCTTTTGGTGGTGGAGGTGATCAACAAACTAGATATCAAAACAAGGAAACTTTTCACTATATCCACAAAATGCTTTACGAAAATCAATGTATCCTGAGAATGTATCTACCGAGACGAGAACGGGGTCGCGGCCTGATGGAGCTCAACCAAGTGCACAGAATGACAACTGTAGGATTGGCTGAATCCTTAAAAAGTTTACCAGACTACTGAATCCAATTTGGAAGCAAACACTAAGACAACAAACCAGACAAGGTATCCCTAACCCACCGAGCAAAAAATTTCCAAAGACAGCTGCGAATCGAAGATGTCATACAAGAAACTGAAACTGTAACGAATACAACCCCAGTGACTGCAAAAAACAGACAAAAGCAAAATATAAAATGAAATACCAACAGATATACACCAACAATTGGGAAAACGATAAAAGAGCAGGAAGATATATATATATATATATATATATATATATATATATATATATATATATATATATATATATATATATATATATATATATATATGTATGTAAAGAGTTACACAGACTGCGAATAGACAAAGAAGGCTCAAAGGAATGACTAAGAAGAGGTCACCTCAACTGGAAAAGAGACACATCATAATAAATGCCCAAGACCAGGGAGACCACATGAATGGCTTGAAGAAAATGGTGGCATTGAGTCAATCAGACAAGTGTCGGTTTTGCAAGGAAGAAACAGAAAGCAACACACACACACACACACACACACACACACACACACACATACACATACACATACACATACACATACACATACACATACACATACACATACACATACACATACACATACACATACACATACACATACACATACACATACACATACACATACACATACACATACACATACACATACACATACACATACACATACACATACACATACACATAGACATACACATACACATACACATACACATACACATACACATACACATACACATACACACATATACACACACATATACACATACACATACACACACACTTCTCTTTTTAGCAATAGATGCAAATATCTTGTTGCCACAGAACAAAAGAAAACAAAATATTTATCACAACCCTCACAGCTCTCACCCACTCCCCTCCCCCAACATTATTAATAGTAAATATCATAATTTTTAAAATGTTGATTTTTAAACAACCTGTACATCAATAAACCCCAGATTTGACCTTCCCATCGCTGGTACGAAGCATCCAAACCAGATACGGTGATACCAGATACCTGAGTGAAGTCTGCCTGGTACTTTTCATGTTGCGAAGATGTCCTTTGTCAAAGAGTTGGTTGCCATTACTTTGTTGGTATGATGCACAGCATTGTCTTTCCAATTGCAGACGTCCAATAAAGAAATCATTAAACCTGTCTTGATCAGAGGAGGCATTCCCACAAGCTTCAAAGTCGACTCACTGGCAGCGATACTCGAGGATTTGTGTGAAACGCGTAGTTCACAGATATTCAGGCCTCGCACCAGTCCATATCGTCAGGAGTGCAATACGCTCAGCTGTAACATGTCAGCACTGTCGGTGAGCTGAGACAGTTCTCCAACTCTTTTGTTGTGCAGAAGCACACCCATTTTTCTTGGGGACTTGTCCAAATGCTTTTGACTTCTTTTATAAGCTTTGTGAGGCATTGTTAAGTCACAAACCTTATCTCGCAAGTCTGATATATTTCAGCATGCTCCAATAGCCACCATTGCGAGAGATTTCTGCACATGCTTGCAAAGCATTCTGTGGCAGATTGAGTCATTTTGAAAGTCTCGTGTTATAACTGGGAATTAATTTAACAGACCTCTGGTAGTTTGTACATGTTGCTGCGTTTGAGCCTGGTGAGTAATTGCTGAAATCTATCTGCCCATGTTCTTCCCGACATCTTCGTTCTTTGTTCCCTCCACACTTCTTTCTACTGTTTTCACATTTCTCTTTATTCATTCTAACTCTTGCTTTTTCTTCTCTTTTATCTTTTACTCTCTATTCCTCTCTTTCATTATCTATCTCTCTTAGGAGAAGTGAATGTTTCTGGAAGACTCACTTGGTTGCGCTTGAATGGTTTCAAGGGTAGTGGAGTGGCCACTGAAACCCGATATCCTATTCAGGTTCCTTCTGATGACTCCATCGTTGCTCTTTACTTCTGTGAGTTCCTTCTTGGTCTTCCATTTCATTAACAATTTATTGAGGTGGTTGTTTACTTGAGATGATCATCCATGTAATAATTTTGTAACAATAGGCAACAAGAAAAAGAGCAATCGGAGATTGCAGACCCTCGCCAGGACTTGTTTTGTGTGGGTTCTGAACTAGTGTGTGATGTAATTAATAAGAGACATAATTAGAACTGCCACTTTATAACTGCTGATTTATATAACTTTATAACAGTGATGACCGGGTCCCAAGACATCCCACTTTGATCGGACACTTGACCCTGACCCATGACGTTTTAAAAAATTATCATTCGATTGAATTTAGAATGGAATTAAAATAAATTAAATTGTAATCAACTGGAAGACCAAATAGGTACAGTCCTGCAATGGAGTAATCAGCAGGAACCCGAACAAGCAAAAAGCAAAGATTAAGTCATCAGGAGGAACCTGGATAGGATTCGGGTTTCAGCTGTTACTCCTCGACTCTCAAACCCATCCAGGCACAGCCAAGTGTCTTATTCAAAAAAAAATCAAAAATGTATATAATTCTACAACATATTCCCTTCCACTACTCGATCAGAACTGTGAAGTTTCATGTCGATCGATGACACAGTTCAAGAGAAATAATTTTTTAAAGATTTTTTTTCAATCCAATATGGCTGCCAGACAATGTGACCTTTCAATTATTGGTGAACACCCTGGTATCCCCAAGGCTTGGAGAAAGTGTGAAGCTTTTCTTTCGATATGTCTAGCCTTTCCGTAGAGCAAGATGTTTGAAGGTTTTAGGATAAATACAATAAGGCTGCAAAATCATGTGACCTTTAACGTTATAGGTGGGAACGTTTTGTTCCTCATGGATAGGTGGTCAGAGCTGTCTGTAAAGTTTTGCCTCAATCAGTTCAGCCCTTTCAGAGAAGAAGAATTTTGATGGTTAAAAAAAAAAAAAAAAAAAAATATTATATATATATATATATATATATATATATATATATATATATATATATATATATATATATATATATATATATATATATATATATATATATATATATATATATATATATATATATATATATATATATATATATATATATATATATATATATATATATATATATATATATATATGGCTGCCGAACCAGGTGACCGATGACGTCATATATATATATTTTTTCTGTCGACCAATTTATTTCCAAGATGACCATCAAAACCTTTAATACCGATCGGAAGTAACGTTCTACGTATGCAATTATGATGTCATAATGAAGGCACCTATGACATCATCCAAAAATCTAACTTATTCCCCCATGAGGGGTACTTGCCATTTGCCAAGTTTCAATTTTTTTCCTTTGTGTGGTTTCGGAGATGTAAAAAGTCCGAAATGTTTCCTTTTTTTCCAACATGGCTGACACACCACATGACCTATGACGTCATAATTATTAAAACATTCTACATGAGTCGTCGCTCCGATGGTGAAAATTTCGTCTCAATCCGACAAGCGGTTGCAGAGAAAAACCCGTACTCACGTTGTGTGCAGACAGACAGACAGACAGACCAGACCAGACCAAACAGACAAACGGACTCAATTGCACATACCCTCATCTCTCGTGAGGACAATAAGGTTGGCAAAACTGCATATGTGAAGTTAATGCTGCATTTTTGCCCAAAATAAATTGTCTGCTGAATATTAATGCTTCAGTTGTCCAGAAAACAATGAAGAGTATATTTCATCGTTTGTGATGGCACTTTTGAAAGTACTTGTGAACGGATCAAGAGGCAGTACTGCTTGCGGAGAGTTTACATGTACTCATACGAATGCAGTAATAATAAAAATGGTACAATAAAAACAGTTACTCAATGTAATTGCTTTCATTTATTAATTTTTTTAATTAGATTATGTGTCAGGTAAAAGCGATGATGGAATAATATTGTCAAAACTGCACGAATGATAATCTTCTACCTTTGATGTTTACATTTCATTTTATAATTTTCATTCGTACAGATGTTGCCTATATAAAAATCCATGTTGCGTCACCTGATCAAAATCAGGTTGTTTACATTTTCCAAAAGCATCGTGAAGATTGTTGTTTAAAGCTGGAACAAAAATTAATTCGGGAGTGCAACACAGCAATGATGGGCCAAATGAGCTAATTTCCTTGTTTAAAGCCGTGCAGGATGGTGGATCATGTGACAACTCCTCACACATTGTAGTCCCGCAGAGACTGTGGACCGTTTACATGTTAATTCCCATTCTGCATGTGGAATAGACATATTTAAATGGAATTGGTTCGATTTCCGACAGAGCATCCGAGCAACAAAATAATGTCATTACATCATAAAAAAACATTGTGCCTAACATTGTGAAAGAGTTTTTAAAACATCATTAAAAAGTTACCGAATAATGTAACATTATTTTAATAACATTTAAAAAACGTTATGTGAGAAATTACAAAAATTGTAAATGTCAAAATGTTTTAAAAAAAAAGTTTTAAACATGTAATGATTTCTCATGTTTTTAAAAGACTACAAAATATTGTTTTCATAACATTTGGTTACAAACTATTTCAAATGTGAAAATGTTTTGTGTTGGATGACTGGGAATCACCTTTAAAAATGGAGAGGCAAGCAGAGTTATATCCCTCTCCCCACCGAGGGGATACCGGACCAGACGAAGCTCGATTGCACAAAGCGCCATAATTTTATGTTTTTATATCAACTTAATGAAGAATCGAAATGTTTTTTTCTTCTTGTTGTAACGTTCACCTTCCACGTGTGAAAATAATTAGACAGAAACATTCGGGGAAATTGGGCCAAGGGTTTGGAAATGTAAAAGGAACAAACAATCTCACATATGAGTAGAGGAATAATGGGGTTTCTGAGGCATCCATGCAAATGAATGGGGAAAACGGGGTAAACTCTATGAATTAAACCCTGAAAATCTCAAAACAGGAGATGGATTCCCCCCCCCCCCCAAGAGAAATGTATAGGCTAACGTTTCTGACTCAAGGCTAATTCGGTTAAAACAGGAGAATGATTTTCTCTCTCTCCCATACAAGCTCATGTTAAATTGTCTCAAGACCTAAAAAAAAAATCCCATAGAAATGTATTGGGAAACCTTTCTGACTCGAGGTCAATCAGGACAAAACAGTAGAATGATTTTTTCCCATTCAGCTCACGTTAAATTGTCTCAGGGTCCAAAATCACATCTTTCAATGTTATTATTATCAATATATGTAAAAGCCTAAGACTGATCTCAAACCCACAAATTCACTCATGACCTTTCCCCCCAACTCATCCTTAAACTTACCAATAACCTTTTTATTCCTTAATGAAAACAACATACGATCAGACTTATAATTACTTGTATCATACATATCAATATTATCGATCATATCCTCATTTCCATCACTTGTCTTAATTTCTAATATAAAACGATCTGTATCCATATATAACAATGACACATTATCCTTATACTTTAATTTTAAATTATTATAGTAATAGTCATGCATTAACGACTTTGATAAGTCAAGAATTGATGTTCCTATATAAATCGGTTGATCCATTTCAATACTCTCTTTTTTTCAAATGAATAGCACAAAAGTTCTCTGAAAACACCTCCGCTCATTCAAAACTTGGTCTATTAATTAACTTTGAAGCCTGTTTCCAAGATGTAGAAAGTCTTATGTTTTGTCGATTCCTAACATTTTCCATAGTCTTTCCAAATACAGCATTATTCATTAATTTATAAAAGTCCTTCTCAAAATCTGTTCTTGCTTCTGTTCTCCTTTTTGTATTAAAATCAATATATTTCTTTAACCAATGACTTTGTTTAAATTTCAAAATTTGATGAATTTTCCTCACTCTCAACCCAGCAGATAAATATTGTCTCAAGTTCCTTTTGATGTAAAACATAACTTTCTTTATCATTTAATGTTGTAAGTAATTTTTCTGGAAATTTACCTTTTATATTAAATGACTGTTGGTAATCACTTAACCATTCTTTTCTTGGACTTTCTTTATCAGGGGCATAAGGTAGGTCTTTATGTTTGTTATGAAGTTCTTCTGGATATTTTAAATCAACCTCAAAATAATATCCAACTTCAGCTTCATCCAATTATTTTTGAGAGGAGATTACAATGTCAAGTAAAACTTTTTCATAATGATTTTCTTTAACCCATTTAAATTTTCCATAAGGTAAAGATTGAGACATAGCCCACCCATACAAATTGTTAGCATCATACTACATCAGGTAAGAGTTGTCCTCATTCTTATTATAATCAGGAAGATATTTGTTATTTGCTTTAGCATATCTCTTGGAACATACTTGAGATATTCCTCCTCTTTTAGCCTTCTCTATCATTAAAAGCATATCTATATCACTGATTAATTCCAAATTTTGTTTTGTCATTTTTAACATGGCACTCCAAGACAAGCCCGGGGCTGTGTAATAGTGAACGGGGTCGAATCCATAAGAATTTTTATTATGACAGACTGTTCTAAAAGTTTCAAACACATCAACCAATAACAATACATCAGTTTTAAGATACAAATCATGATATTCTCCAAGATTCTTTATATTAAACTTCTCTGAAACCTCTTTAGCTTGTGTATAATCTCTATTGGAAATATGAGTTTTATTTAAAGGCCCGGTCACACCTTGACGTTTTAGCCAACGTATGCCGATTTTTGAATTTTTTTTTCTAAAACGCTGGCACACGTTGAATACGTTATGGGTAAGTTTTGATAACATTGAGAGCACGCTGAAAAACACTGCCATACGTCGTTGTACGTTGGCTTTATACGTTGTACTTTTTGGTTGTCTTCAAATTTTTTCATGCTTGAAATTTCACGACGTATGCCGGCGTATGACGCACACGTTCCGCTACGCTGGTCACAAGTTGTATGCACGGTCTGCGATCGTTGACAGACATCAACACATGCTACTTGTAAGTTAATCATAAGTTGAGACACGCCGGCGTAATGTTTTGCGTACCCGAAACTTATTTCTAACCTGTGATTAACGTGTTGTTGGCACGTTACGCGATCGTTGCCACACGTCGACAGACGTTACTTTTAAGTTACTCATAGGCTGAAAGACGTCGGTATAATGGTTAGCGTGCCTGAAACTTATTTATAACCTATCAGCGACAAGTTGCCAACACGCTTCGCGATCGTTGACACACTTCGACACTCCTTGCTTAAAAGTTACTTACACGTCAAATCATGCCGAGTTATTGTTTAGGACAAAAGAGGCTTTTATCAAACCAATGAGTGACGTACTTTGCGCCTGTGTGTAACGCACCTCTTGCGCATACTGACGTATGTGGACGTATTTGGCGTTTGCCGGACGACTACAGAACATAAGGAACGAGTTCCAAACCTACTGATACCAGATGATGATGTAATGGCAGCGATTAGGGGAACTGGTAAATAAAAAGAGGTTTCACAGGAGGAACCCGTCAGTGTTGCGGACTACATAGCGAGTACATGTCCATGACATTACGAGAGATGGAGTATCCAGCAACGATGACACTACAATACCTTCCTGTCCTCCAACATCAGCATACCCTCATCCATTTGGCACTGCACCACTTGCGTGCCAATAGAACCAAGAAAAGAAGACGTGAACGGAGGAGAAGGCACTGGGTGACACCATGGATTGGGAGGCGACGGCATTTTGGTTTGTATAACCAGCTCATGGTGGAACTCCGTAAGGAGGACCATTCAGCCTTCACCAACTTTCTCCGCATGCCCCCAGCCATGTTCGACGAGCTGCTGGCCAGAGTGGGTCCACGGATAGCAAAGCGGCACACCTTCTTCAGGGCTCCGCTTGAGCCTGGCATGAGGCTGGCACTAACTTTGCGTCACCTTGCCTCTGGATGCAAGTATCGCTCGATGAAGTTCGGATGGCGGGTCCCTCATAACACCCTGTCCCGAGTGGTAAGAGACGTCTGTCAAGCTATTGTTGACGAATATGTGGATGAGGTACTTGTTTGCCCAACAACTCCTGATGGTTGGCGCGTCATAGCCGACAAGTTCTACAAATGATGGAACTTCCCCCATACATGTGGGGCACTTGAAGGGAAGCACGTGGCCTGCCGCTGTCCTCGAAGGAGTGGATCACTTTTCTACAATTATAAAGGATTCTACTCCATTGTTGTTCTGGCGCTTGTAGATGCTGACTACAAGTTCATTTGGGCAGATGTCGGCGTTGCCGGATCCGCATCAGATGCGCAAATTTACAGTGACTCTGAGTTGAAGGAATGCGTGGAAGACGGTACACTTGGCTTCCCTGACCCTGAGCCTCTTCCACACGACAACGAGGACGTACCGTACTTCTTCGTCGGCGACGATGCGTTTTCCTTAAGAACCACCATGATGAAGCCATACAGTTTCCGGGGTATGAATAATGACCAACGCATCTTCAACTACAGGCTTAGCCGAGCAAGGAGGGTGGCAGAAAATGCATTCGGCATTTTGATGAACAGATTCCAGGTTCTGCTTAGTGCAATGAAGCATCAACCCTCCAATGTGCAGGTCATTGTGAAAGCATGCTTGATCTTGCACAACCTCTTGCGGACAAGGTAATCCATGTTTAAATAACATTTATTATACAGTATAGAATGCAATAGAACTTTTTAGCGTACCCTTCGAAAAATGTATGACTTACCTTCGATGTTATATGTATCATTATATTGTTTGTTATTGCACAGCACATTTGGATACGTGTTTTTATAAAAGCTGTGCTTTATAAGTGAATAAAATATAATTTGACTCCAAGGTACCCCGGACTACACAACCCGCAACTTGACCGGGAAGACAATGGGAAATGCGACGTTGTTCCAGGAGCATGGCGAGAGGGACGCTACTTGGAGGATACGCAGACAGCTACTGGTAACAACACTGCCTCCAAGGATGGGAAAAAAACAGGAATCTCCTCAAGCACTGGGTCAACTCCCCTGCTGGTTCAATTCCATGGCAACAAAAAATGCTATAGATATGTGTTTAGATGCAAAAGTTCATGCAATAAAGGACCACAGAGGATTTAACATTCCTCTTGAAATGAACATCGTTTCTGTTATTTATTACAAAGGACAAATACATAAGGGAAGACACCATAATGTATTGGCTGCTCTTCCAGCACCCTTTTTCAGGGTATTTCCATGACTGCCTTTCCCAAAATCCTTTGTCAAGCCTAACAGCTAAACCACTCTAAGGATTCCTATGAAATTTGCTACGTACGCTCAATATATGTGTGAATCGTGTTCTTTCCAATATAGCACCACGGGTCCTATCAACGTCTTGCCAGCGACCCCTTTAATTTTTTCCGAAAAGAAAAACTTAAAAAAAAAAAATAAAAAAAAAGATTCTGTGCGCAATCTACCAATGCCCCTTCATGCCAATTTATAGGCTTAACCACCCAAAAGGGCTAGGAGGACATAGGTTATGGCCCAGTACATTTCTAACAGCTTCACGAATGCTAAATTGTTAATATGTTGAAGAAGAACATTATGCTGTTCAAGACACTTGGGTGAATGGTGTGCAATGTTGTTCGTTCGTGCACAAAATTTAATGGTTGCTCTGCACACCTCCGTTGCTTCGGAATAGCTCAAATACTTTATCGAAAAACGTATAGTTATTGTGAAGTGTGCAAAATACAAAAAAAACCTCCATAAGTAGACCTCCGAGGGGTCTTTTTAAAATAAACAAGGACAAATGTCTCCAAGTGCCGTATCCTAAAGGTTTTGTCCTCTCCAGGACAATAGGGAAAAACATTTATTTATATAATTGAAGGAAAGAAAAAACAACAACTACAAAAAACCGTCACGTGGCGTCGCCTCACGCTCATAAATGGCGTTTTCCGTTAATTTTAAGTTGTAAGTATATTTACGCAATTTAAATATATTAAATGGAATAATTTTTTAATTGTAACACGAACTTCCCCAAACTTGTAAGCAAATTTCCGAATGTATTTAAAAGTCCACGTTAGACACTATCAAAAGGCAACCTCAATGTGACAATGTGTATATGTGTGTGGTATTTTTGGAGATCCGGATCGTGTATGTGAAAGAGCCGTGACGTAAAGGTTTTGTCTTCACAAGCAAAAGAACAGCGCCAAGCTCTCCATGAACCACAGCTCGCAAGCGAGACGCGACTTTAAATGTGAACAAGGAGAAAGTGTAACAAAACCCTAGTAATAAAAAGTGTTTTAGCGAATAGGCAAATGGGATCACTATGGCTGACATTTGTTACAGTCCCTTTGGATACATGTTTAGTATTCCACAAGGCGGGTTTCTGGCCGCAAACTAAGAGGGTTGTGATGAACATATTTATTGTACTAAACAGCTTGGTACCATGTAAATGAAAAGGACAAGGGGCGTCACCCAGCTCCCAAAGTAGAGCGAGCAGCGATGGCGCCTAACGGATTCATATTTAGCATTATTGTTTATGAATTAAATATTAATGAAGCAATTCCAACAAAAATAGAAAGAGTTTGCTCAACTTTTATTCAGTGCTCTGGAAAAATTGAAAAGGAGTACAGTGGTCAAACGTATATAAAAAAATGGCACAAATATGGCCCAAACAATGTATTTGCCAAACTTGAAAAGTAAACCATGACACTGTCACTCTATTTACTTGTTCTTCTCAGGTGGTGGAGGTTTGTTAACCTCCACACAAGGGGTGCTTGTGACAATCAGATCGCTGGTCAAGCTCAGCAGTCCTGAGAAGCCAGAGATGTCGACATTACTCCTACTGCTAGTGTCCAACTCGTTTGGGGACTGGTTCAGTTCTTGCACAGCCGAGCCTATAGCATCAGATGCAGATGCGGAGCTTGCCTGCTGTGTACTCACAGGGGGAGGAAGCAAAAAGCCATGCTGAGGGGGATGAGGCGTCATCAGCTGCCACTGCGGATGCTGCATGTGTGGATCCACATCGCCGGTAGTCTGTGAGGCCCATGCTGACGCAGTCGATGGCTTGTTTCCCCACATGTGGCGGGGTGGCTGGTGCCTAGCTGTTGCTGCAAACTTGCGCCTGAAAACACGAGCAGGGACGTTGTGAGCCGTCGGGCACTCTTCCTCTTCACTGTCCTCATCCAGCAGCACTTTGAGGATCTCGTTGAAGCTTGACCTTGCCTCCCGAAACTTGTTTTTAGACATACTGAGCAGGATGTCATGCACGTATTTGGCGTACGCTACAGTGGCTGTGACGGGTTGAGGTTTTGCGAGACTTTTTAGGAGTTCCCCAGACTCGTGTACCCTCTCCTCGAGTGACTGCAGCAGCTGGTCATCGTCGTGTGCACGCTTCCCCTTGCCCTGTGCGGATGAATGTGGGACAGGGGAAGGCGTGCTGTCTTCATGGACCATGAGCTCTGCCCAAGCTGCCTCTGCAGCGGCGAGGTCCCCGCTGTGTGCCGCTATGGTTTTCTTTATCTGCAATTACAACAAGTGTATATTAAATGACAATGCCAAAATTTGAGGCAAATGTAATGCTTTGCATTAATATATGAAGAATTTCCTTACAGATCTTTAGTACAATTAAAGGAATGTGGGGAAAAAATAGTATCCATGATACTATGTGTTTACACTTACACTATTGACGGGCAAAGGATGATGACGGACCACAGGCTTGAGGAAGCCGAAGTTTGCCTTCACCCACTGCTCCCTCTCCGTCAGTTCGGTGGCACCGTCACTGCTCTTGCTCCTGTCGAGACGGGTGTGGGTGTCTCGCAGGGACTTGAACCACCCCTGAAGGTGCTCCACAGACTTTCCCATGGCCTTGCCTTGATCCTCCCAGACCTTGACCTTCTTGTCCACCCTTCTGTAGTCCGTCTTCTTGATGTCCCAGATGCATGGATTGTCGCGAAGGAAATCGCACATGAGCTGCTCCTCTTCGAAATCGAGACAATACATTGTCTTCTTGGCCCTCTTCTTCGCAACGGCTTGTGGAGGCGTCGCACGCAGCTATCGATGCCACCGACGATGCCCGAGAGGCGTTGGAGCCAGCATCCTCTCCGTCGGAGGTTGAGCGTGATGGGGAGGGTTTTGGTGATGAAGGATCGTCCTTGCGTCGTCGTCCACGGCCACGGCCAGGACATCTATTTGCAGCAGCCTTCAAACTTTTCTTGGGCATGACGAGGATGTTCACACTTCGATGTCTTGCTTGCCTATGATTCCAATTGTCCATCGGCAGCGTCTTTTTAAAAGAGTGGGGTTTGAGCGATTTAGCACGTTCAATGGAAACGATTAAAATTTCTGAGCGCAAGCATCAAAAAACAAAGGCGAGTGACAGCAATTGAAATCGTTCATTGTAAACAATGAAAATAGTTGAGTGGTACCGTTTAAAAGTCGTTGAGTGTAAAAAAAATCGAATTGTTGAGCGCAAACGTCTACTTTCAATAGTGGGGTTTGAGCGATTTAGCACGTTCAATGGAAACGATTAAAATTTCTGAGCGCCAGCATCAAAAAACAAAGGCGAGTGACAGCAATTGAAATCGTTCATCGTAATCAACGAAAATAGTTGAGTGGTACCGTTTAAAAGTCGTTGAGTGTAAAAAAAATCGAATTGTTGAGCGCAAGCCTCTACTTTCAATAATGGGGTTTGAGTGATTTTGCACGTTCAATGGAAACGATTAAAATTTCTGAGCGCCAGCATCAAAAAACAAAGGCGAGTGACAGCAATTGAAATCGTTCATTGTAAACAATGAAAATAGTTGAGTGGTACCGTTTAAAAGTCGTTTGGTGTAAAAAAAAAATGCAATTGTTGAGCGCAAACGTCTACTTTCAATAGTGGAGATGTAGCCATTTAAATCGTTGAGTGTCAGCCTACGAATAACAAACCCTACGTCACCGGCAAAGATAAACTGCCGCACGATATGGATAAGTTAGGCTATCGTTGGGCATAGTTTGTGAACGCTGGCTTCACGATAATTATTCGTTGGTATATCGTATCTATAAGTAATCAAAGCGCTCTACGCACATTATTAGTTCATTGTGCATTTGTCCAGCCCATTATGAATAGACCTAAATCGTAAAAACAAGCTATAGCTCATTGTTGAAAAAGTCCCATCAAAAATTAGCCACGAACAACTTCGAACAATGGTGAAAACTTGTCTCCTACTCGTGGACACGCGGATGCAAGGACGATCCATCATAACCCACACCCTCCCCCTCACACTCACCTACTACTGCCAACATGAAAAAACTACTACTAATACTGATACTGATACTGATACTGTTACTGCTGACATGGACATCGACTCAAAAAGGACTCGAAAACTCTGTTGGGTTCCCCTTTTATGAGCAGCATTTTTATATACCAATTCCCAAAACCGCTGGGAACACGTCTTCATATGGCAGTTGTAAGTTTGAAACGCGTTCTTTTATTTTTTTTGGTCGACCGGAAGACGTCATTTGAATACGTGTGCATACGTCGATGTTGGTTGGGACTACGTACAGAATTGGTTCAAAGCACGTCAAACATAAGTTAGAAATAAGTTTCGCGTAAAAAAGACATTACCGCGACGTGTTTCGACTTATGAGTAGCTTATAAGTAGCCTTTGTGGACGTGTGTAAGCGTCCACATATCGTGTGTAAAACTTATCCCCATCGCATGCGAACGTGTGTCATACGCCGAGTACGTCGTAAAATTTTGAACATGTTTAAAATTTCTTGACGTACTCTACTTACTACGACGTATGATAGCGTACTTTAGCGTTCTACTCGCGCATACCAAACTTACCCATACCGTATTCGACGTGCCCCAACGTTTTAGACACACTTTTTGTTATGTCGGCATACGCTGGCAAGATCGCCAAGGTGTGACCGCGATGTTGACCCTTCCATTTCTACGGCAGTTATGATTTTAATCGTTGTGCGTCAGCCTTTTAATAGGCTACGTCACGACATCGTCGACGATGCGTGCAACGCACTATGCCTAAGTTAGACTATCGGTGGGCATCGGTTGTGTAGGCCGACAACAGGTTCAGCATTCGTTGGTATAAGTTATCTATAACACAACGAAACGTTCTGTGTTGTTACCAATGCGTTATACATAAGACCAAGTCGCTATGAATACGTCCGAATCTTTAAAAAAAAACATCAAAAGTTCAACGTAAGCCAGCGTTTTACATAAATTTTAACACGTTGCCATCGCTGGCTAAAACGTCAAGGTGTGACCGGGCCTTAACCCTGGCAAGTTAAAATCCCCCGTAAACCATACTCTTCCCTGACCACATGCCCTTCTGAATTGTTCATGTACTACTCCTTCCTCCTCTTGCTTCATGCCCAGAGCCCTATAAAAGCATCCCACCAGTATTTCACTGTTGTTACAATCTCTAATCTCTCATCTCTCTCCATACAGAATCCTCCACATTAATTCCCTCCATAATATCACCCCTTTCTCTTTCAAAGGGCAGAGGATCTCCTGGTGAGCCAATGGCCATCCATTTATAGTGCCAAACTGTGTCTGTGGATGTCCCCCTGCAGTTGGGTTACTTTTTTGTTATTTATTTTAGAGATTGGTGGCAGGATTTGCACTTTGGCAACCGTAAAAAAACCCTTCAATCCACAAAACACAAAAAAACGCAAAGAGATCTGAAAACCCACTCCGTAGGAGTACCTCCTGTGCGGCTGCCTGTCCTTCGCAGGGCAGATCACCAGATAATGGGATTGGGGCAAAACCTTCGGGACCCCACTCTGATGATAGGAGGAAAACCACGGGGTAACCTTCCTGGGTCAGATTGCGGTAGTATGTGTCATGGTGGTGCGGAGCTTTGGTGTCTTCCACCAGAAGGCGGTCTCCTTGGGTTAACCTTCAGGTAAGTGCCTGGAATGTTCTATCCCGAAGAGAGGATGATCACCTGTCTCTGTTATCATCTGAGCTCAAGCATTTGAACATTGGTATTGCAGCACTCTCTGAGGTTCGAAGACCGGATAGTGTGGAGGTCATGGCGGGTGGTTACACCAACTATTTGTCTTGTCGCTC
This sequence comes from Eptatretus burgeri, assembly GCF_056783735.1. Lineage (NCBI taxonomy): Eukaryota > Metazoa > Chordata > Myxini > Myxiniformes > Myxinidae > Eptatretus > Eptatretus burgeri. The sequence continues at coordinate 10,601,702 of NC_140965.1, read as the reverse complement.
TGATGGTTACCATGACCAAGGAGTTGCTGTAGCTGTGTCCAATAAGCTGACTCCAATGATAATTGAGGTAACACCGGTCAACGAGCGTATTATGAGACCAAGGATTCGTCACTCCTCGGGTGTCGTTTCCCTGATCTCTGTATATGCTTCGACTGAGGCGAGTGATCTCACTGTGAAGGATGCATTCTCTGCCATGCTCGAGTCTGTGGTTCATCAGTGCCCCAAGCAAGATACTCTTCCAGTCCTGGGGGATTTCAATGCATCGACTGGAACTGATAGGGATCGCTATGAGATGCGTGTTGGTCCCAATGGGTCTGGAACTCTGAACCAGAATAGCACTAAGTTCCTTGACTTTGCAAGAAGTCATGGACTTAAGGTGGCTGGTTCATGGTTTCAGCACCCAAAGGCTCATCGCTGGACTTGGTATTCCAATGCTGGTGGTGTAGCAAAGGAGATTGACCATGTGCTCGTTGATGATTAATGGAGGACGATCCAGAAGTGCAAGGTCTACCGGAGTGCTCAGTTCCTCATTACTGACAACAGGATTTTAGTCGCAACTCTGAAGTTGTAGCTTAAATCCGGGAGAATGGTACCATCCCAGCCTTGGCTGGATGTTGACAAGCTCAAGGATGAGAGGGCAGCTGAGGAGTTTGCAAACAGGCTGAGTGGGGAATTGCGGAATCTGGGTACTTTTGGGAATCCTGTGGAGTTCTGGAGTGCCTTCAAAACCACTATCCTTGATGTTGCCGGTGGATGTCTTGGAACTCAGCAAAGGGTGAAGAAGAATTTTGTCTCTCAAGTGACACTGGAATACCAATGAGCAGAGTCGCAGGGCAAGTGGGCTCTTGACAGAGGAGTCCGAAGTGAAGGCCTGATGGTCCGGTTACTTTGAGCGGCTGCACCAGGCTGATTCACCAGCTGTTGAGATGGATGTCAGGGGTGTTACTTTCCCTATTGCTGACCCTCCAATCAACTGTGATCAACCTTCGTTTGTGGAAACACAGGCTGAGCTGAACCGGTTGAAATAGGGGAAAGCAACTTTGATCTGTGGCACCCATGCTGAACTTCACAAGGATGGTGGAAATGCAGTACTCATGTCACTGCATGCAGTTCTGTGCTCTGACTCGCAGAGGGGGCTTGTTGTCCCTCTCTGGAAAGGGAATGGTAATCGCCAGGACTGCAGCAACTTCCCAGAGGTGACCCTGCTCTCAGTGTCGGGCAAGGTTTTTACTCAGATAATTCTTGATAGGATTCGCCACTTGAGCACCAGCACCCAGAGCAGTCAGGCTTAACACCAAAGAGGTCAACAATTGACCGTATCCTTGCCCTCCGTGTCCTCAGAATGCAGACGAGAGTTTTGGAAGGTGCTGCTCGCATCCTATGTTAATCTCTGCAAAGCGTTTGATTCAGTGAATCGTTATGCCCCCTGGAGTATTCTTGGGCTTCAGGGTGCCACCAAAACTGATCAACCTGATATCTGCACTTTTCTCTGATGCTTGCTGTGCTGTCAGATGTGGTGATACCATCTCCGACTTATTTCCAGTTGTTATTGGATTTCGTCAAGAGCCTGGTGTTGGCTTAGTGGTTAGGGTGGTGGCTTGGGATTCTCGGGTTCCTGAGATCGAGTCCCGCTGGCCACTGAATTAACATCAGGGGAGTTGACTCAGCCTTTCATCCTGCCGAGGTCGGCGAAATGGGCACCAGTATACTGGTAATTATCCCTGTGTGCCAAAGGCGACAAAAGCGTTGGCGTCAGGAAGGACATCCGGCCGTAAAAACATTGCCACAAGAAAGGGTACCATGATTGGTCTGCAAAAAGCTGACCCCTGCTCAGGGATAAAGGATTTAAAATGGTCTAATGATGATTGGATTTTTCACTGGAGTTGCTTCTGGAGTTCATCAGGGGTTTGTACTGGCCCAAAAGTTTTCAGCGCTTGTGTGGACTGGATTCTGGGGAGGATGTCGAAGAGATCAAGCTGCGGTGCATCGTTTGGGAATGTCAACATCTCTGACCTTGATTTTGCAGATGATGCAGTCATCTTTGTGGAGACTGGATCTCCTATCCGGGGCCCTTGAGGTACTGAATGAGGAATCAGAGCCACTGGGATTCCGGGATTCCTGGGTCAAAACTAAGATCCAGGCTTTCAATGACATCGTGGATGCTGCTTTCTTGTCTGTACCTGTTTATGGCAAGGATGCTTTGGTCACAGAGAAATTCCCTTACCTTGGCAGTCATATTCATGTCTCTGCTGGCTGTGAGCCAGAGATCAATAGACGTTGGGGTCAGGCCTGGGGAGTCATGGATTCACTGGAGCATGGAGTATGGCACTGCCGGTACCTGTGCAGCAGGAAGAAAGTCCGGGTCTCCGGGTCCTTGGTGCTCACAGTCTTGTTCTATGGATGTGAGACTTGGACTCTGACCAGGGATCTGAGACAGAGACTTAATTCCTTTGGTCCCAGGTCTCTTTGGAGAATCCTTGGCTATCGCTGGTCTGACTTGGTGTCCAACGACTGGTTGCTGAGAAAGACTCAAATGAGATTTGTTACCTGCATAGTCTGAGTGTCAGCTGCGGCTGTATGGACATGTAGCTCGTTTCCCTGACGCTGATCCTGCTCACCCGATTCTCTCAGTGAAGGAGCCTTGTGAGTGGAGGAGGCCAATAGGCCGACCACGTGCCTCATGGTTGCAGCAGGTTGATCAGCATCTCAAGGAGATGGGGATGGGCCTGGCATCTGCCTAGGGGATGGCCAGACATACGCCCCTGGCGTATCGGCAGAAACTCGACGCAGCAACATGCTGCTCTGGCGCATGCTCCCAGACCTGATCTGACCTTTCTCTTGATGCAATGCTATCCATTACCCAGATTGCAACTCCTCCTCTTATTCTCTCCTTCCCATCACATCGATACACCTTCTAGTCTTCAAATCCTGTCCTCCAGTTGCTCTATTCCTTAAACCATGTCTCACTTATTGCAACTATATCATACTCCTCGCTATGTACTTTGGCTTCAAGGTCTTCCATCTTCTTATTTAAACTACTGGCATTGGTAGAGAATATATTTAACCTTTCCCTTCCTGAAATTGTATTTTCTTGCCTGGCCTTACTAATCACAATTACATCATCAGTTCCTTCCTTAATGGCTTGCACATCCTCTGCTGACTGAAAAAAGCCTCAATCCCTTCCTCCATTCTCACTGCAAAACCTTGCTGCCCCCTTTTTATTTAAGACACAGCCATCATTCTGGAACACTCCCCTTGTCCTTGAAATGATTCCCACTGCCTCTTAAACTGTAAAACCTTCCTCCTGACACAATTCTTCCAGCCAGTGGTTAACATCTATCGCTCTGCTCATAATTTCTACGTCGTTTCCTAATTTTGGGAGAATCCCAGAAAACATGACCTCACAACCCTTTGCTTTCAGCCGCATACCCAATATCCTGTATCTATTTTTCAAAACCTCTGAGTAAACTTTCCCGACATAATTTGCTCCGAGGTGTACCACAAACAACTTCTTCGTACCATGACCCGATACAATATTGTTTACCCTTCCTTCAATATCTTAGCTCCTGCTCCTTCAAAACTGCACAAAATTCTATGTTAACCATCCTTTTATCCCTACGGGAACATATGGCATTACAGGTTTCTTTTGACCAGTATACAAGGACGAATCACTAAGCTGTTCCTCTACTGTAGGTTGAGACATATCTTCCTTTTTAAGGCGTCTGATAGCCTTTTCTGTATGGTTCTGATTTCCATGAACTTGCTGTGTGATGATCATTGCTAATGAATGCGTTGACAGCTTTCCATTGGGGGAGTATATGTCTGCATCAAAATTATCAGATACCATTTGAACTTGCATCTGATATTCCTTGTTGGCTGAGCTTAGTTGCTGCATCAACTGCAGCTGACTTTTTGAAGCAGAGTAACTCGTCATAACTGTAGTTGACTCTGTAGTCATTCCTATGGCAGACAGTCTTTCTCGAGTCCCTGAGTAACACACCAAGTGGTATTTGAAGATCAGTTGGGTGATTTGTTACAACACTTGTTACTATATTTCCTATCAGGATGGGGGTAAGGAATTGTCTAACTTGTTGGATACTGAAGATAACAGATCCTGCAGTGTCACTGATACGCTATCAGTTGCTAAATTTGTGTCTATGTACCTTCTATACTGAGATATATCGTGAGTGATTTCCTTGCATTCCTTTAGAATCCGCTTTGCAACCTTAACAACACTACTTTCCAAGTCATCTTCATCATCCTTTACGACTTTCAACCCAACTGTACCACTATTTTGAAAGGCAATTATGTTTGCATATCCAGGTGACGACAGGACAAGAAGCTAATCCGCAAAATGACTGCTTAGTTTAGCGATCAAATGCTGGCGTGACAACCCATAAACACAGCGACTCGTATACTCTTTGAATAGTTCAATGGAATTCCAAATCCTACATTTATCCTCTGACATTTTTACCACATATTCTAGACCAGGGGTCAGGAACGTTTTTGACTCAGAGAGCCATGAAAGCAAAATATTTGGAAATCAATTTCAGTGAGAGCCATATAATATATTTTAAGACTGAATTAAACTAAATGTGAGTATAATAAGCCTCTGAATTTATTCCTTTAAATAATGTTATAATACTCACCATTAATGGGACTTCTGGTGCTGCATGGATTTGCTGATGGCTTTGTAGTCTGATTGGTACTTGGTGAGGTTAAGCTTCATGCAAGCGTTGAGGCTTTCATCCATTAGACATGATCGTAGGTTGGACTTGATGTTTTTAAGATGTGAGAATGACTGCTCACATGCATACGTAGATCCAAACAAGGTCAATACAGCAATACTCACACGCTGCAGTGCGAGGTATGTGACAGGAAGCGCGTTCCAAGTTTTGATAAACAGCTGGTCTTCGGGTTGAAGTTTTTTCATTTCTGTCCACATGTCCTTGCTCGCCAACTCCGCTTTGTCGTGCGATTCTTTCCAAATCTTCATTCAGTGACTTGAACTTATTCACCCACATGTCTGAGGCCTTCAGGTCAGCCACTTCTGCTTCAAAATCTCTGACGGAGACACCAGGAATGTAACTCAGGTCGGCTGTGTTCAGTGAACACTCGTTTGGATGGGTGATGAACTTAAAAAGACGAGTGTGCTCACGAAATTCTCCAAAGCGTGCTTTGAATGACTGTAGGAGACTGGATGTGAAGCCAGCTAACTGGTGGAGATCAACGTTTAGAGTGAGCTCACTTGCTGTGCATGCATCTTTAAATTGTCTCAGTTTTTCAAAATGTAGTAAACGACCTGTTTCAAGATCCATGATAAAGAGCTCCAGCTTGTTTTCAAAAGCAAACACAGCTTGTTGAAGGGATAACACTGTATTTCCAATGCCTTGCATTTTCACGTTGAGCTGGTTCAGATGTTCAGTCATATCCACGAGATAGTAAAACTTGAGGAGCCACTCAGTTTCGGCTAGCTCAGGATGCTCAATCCCTTTCATTTCAAGGAAAGTCCGGATTTCGTTCAGGCAAGCCGCAAAACGGCTAAGCACCTTCCCTCTTGACAACCAACGCACATTGCTGTGCAAAAGCAGACCGTGATAGTTATTTCCAACTTCATCCAGCAGTGTTTTAAACTGGCAACCATTTAAGGCTCGGGCAACAATAAAGTTGATCACACGAATGACCAGCGACATCACTTCGCCAAGCTGCCCATCACACATCTGAGCACAAAGTGCCTCCTGGTGTAGAATGCAATGGAAACTTAGGATGGGTCTATTTTCATGTTCACGGAGAAGCGCCACAAATCCTTTGTTTTTCCCCACCATACATGGAGCACAATCAGTACACACTGAGATAAGTTTATCCAGAGGTAGATTTTTTTTCTTGAGCGAACTCCATGAAAGACTTGAATAAATACTCACCTCTTGTGGACCCTTTTATTGGCAGAACAGCAAGACTTTCTTCGCGCAGTGTATCACCAGCAGCATATCTTGCAATCATACTGAACTGTGACAAATTGCTTACGTCTGTTGACTCATCCAAAGCCAGGGAAAAGAACGGCGCTGTATTTATGTCCTTCACTTGCGTTTCCTCCACTTGGTTTGCCATCATGATGGTACGATCATGAACAGTTCTTGCCGAGAGAGGCATGTCTTGTATCCGTTTGATTATCTTGTCTTTGTTCGGAAGATCATCAAAAAGTTCATTGGCTCCATCCAGCATGAACGTTTTAGCATACTCGCCATCTGTGAATGGTTTTCCGTTCCTCACTATTGCTAAAGATCCAGCAAAGCTGGCGGATTATAGTCACCTTGCCGGGTCCATACGTGGAGTTGCTGCTGGCTGGCTTGCACCTTGCTCAGTAGCTCTTGGCACGCTTTCTTTCTGCTGTCTCCCGCAGGGTATTTTGATGCAAAGGTAGCATGGCGTGTGTCGAAGTGCCGCTTTATATTCGACCGTTTCATCGATGCAATTTTGTCATTGCAAATTAGACACGCCGCAGAACTTGCTCTCTCCACAAAGGCGAATTCTTCGGCCCATTCGTCCTGAAATGTACGATACTCATCTTTTTTTCTTTTCGCCATCTTCTTCGTCGAAGGGTTAGCTTTGAGCAAATGAGAGAGAGGGAGATGTTGACCCAACTGAGGCTTGGCAAATAGTGAGTCTGGCTGGCCTGCGCACGGCCTTATATACTCGAGAGGTGCGGCGCGTGATTGGTCAAGATGAATTCTGCTACGCGTCTCGGCGGCGGCACGTCATTGGAGGAACCGAAATCACTAGTCACCTCGGCCGCATGACTGGACGAAACAAAAACCGCTTCAGCCAATTCGGAGGCGTTTTTTCTTCTCTCCTTCTGCCAAGTTCAGCCCTGCACGTGAATGAAGCAAGACACCATTCAAACTATAGGTAAAGCTTCCGCAAGAAATATTGGGCTTTCAAAGTTTCAAACTCCAATTTTATCTGCGAGCCAGATGCAATCATGAAAAGAGCCACACCTGGCTCGCGAGCCACATGTTCCTGACCCCTGTTCTAGAGCTTGATTCTCAACCTCCTGATTAGATTTGGTGTCATTGTCATCACAGAAAATATTTCGGTTCGCCATTAACCAACACATGCAGTCCCTGTGATAGCGAGCTTCTTCTACAGGTCACTTACGGCACCATCAATACGGCTTCTGACTTCACTGGCCCATCTATCACCATGAGCATCACACTTCTCCTGCATGTACAGTTTGTACGATTTTTGTTCATGCTGCGAATATGTTGTACGACACATATATGCTGGCCTCCATCGCTCTGGATTTTTGGGATCTCTGTTAAGATCACACATCTCTCCACAATAAAGACAGTTCATCTTAAAAGCAAATAAAGGGCAGGAATTGCGTAGTTTCTTGGGTGGTTGAGGACCAACATCTACAGTTTCTGGTTTAGGCAAATTGGACTTGGTAGTGTATTTAGATACACAGTTTTTATGGTATTTTATTGTGAGGCTTGGGTTTTCTGCAAGTTGTCTTTCAAGGTCAATGTGCAGGCCATCCCTATATGCTTTGCTTGCATTGATAATTGTATGCAGCCATGCTTGTCCACAATTTTGTGAGCATGGCTTTGTAGCATCACATTCGCCTCCATATCTGAAATTGAAGATGCATATATCATCCATTATTCACCTGCAAAGAAAGAGAAACAAATCAATGCACTACCTATATCTACATCTACTGTACAAAGCATTCTTAACTTATCTATCAAGTGATAATTGAAAGTTGAGTGGTTCTTTTTTATTTTTTATTTTTGTATACCTTGGTCGAGGCTCGTATGAGAGCTAACACACAACTCACAGCAAGGAGGCATGAGACAAGAGGGGCGGGAGTGGAAGGGACAAAACAGTGGGGAACAGACACATTAGGTGAACTGTGGAAGGGAGAGGGATGGGGATGGGACGGGGAACATGGCGAAGAGAAGATGGACATTTCAGGGACTTTCAGGAAGGAAAGTAGGAGAAATGAAGGAAGTGGGCTTGGGTGGATTATCGGGGATATAAAAGATCGAGGATTTGGATGGGGGAAGATAAGAGGTGGTGGTGAACAGCTGTTTTGAAAGCCTGGAGGGAAGAATGGGAAAGAATACAGTGAGGAAGTTTATTCCAAAGGCGGGAAAAAAGAGGAATGAAAGTGAAGATGAGCAGTGATTCGTGATTTTGGTAGTTTTACCAGAAGGGGGTTGTTGGCGGACCTTGAGCGCCCTGTGGAAATGTGGTGGGGACAAATCGCAGAGAGAGCAGGGGGGGCAAGGCTGGAGAGGAGTCGGTAGAAGACAGAAAGACCACCGACCAACCTGCGGTGATTGAGTGAGAGGCCCAAAGACTCAGCTTCATTGCGGGAGATGCCGATGATCTTAAATGCCCTGGTTTCGACAGCGTGAAGCCGAGAAAGGTGGGAGGCAGGAGCACCAGCCCAGAGGGGAGAGCAGTACTCCATCAGGCTACGGACAAAAGCTTTGTAAGTGGTCAGGAGCTCAAGAGGGCCGAGGAAGGACTTAGCACGACGGAGGATTCCCAGTCGGCGACTGGCTTTTGAGGCGAGGTTGGAAATGTGACTTTCCCAGGAAAGGTCATGGCAGATAGTGAGACCTAGAAGCTTGAAAGAAAAGACTTCTTCCAGAGGATTGTTGAGAAAGTGGATGGGGGGGTCTTGTAAACGGTCCTTTCGAAGAGACATAGTGAGAGTGTGAGATTTGTCTGGATTGAAAGACATGTTCCATGTGTTGGACCAGTTTGTGATTTTATTCAGATCTGCAGTGAGTGAAGAAGCTGCTGCTTGCCGGTCTGAGGGATGACAGATGGTACGGCAGAGGGTGGAGTCGTCGGCAAAGAGAAATAGAGGATTTTCCAGAGAGTCCGAGAGATCATTGATGAAAACCAGAAAAAGAACAGGGCCCAGAACGCTACCTTGAGGAACTCCAGCCTGCACAGGAAGAGGGGATGAAAGAACTCCATTTAGGGCCACACGTTGACTGCGACAGGAGAGGAAGTCTGCGAGCCATGAGTGGAGATTCGTTGTCTTTGATGAATGCATTTGCCCATCCAATCTAAATTTGAAGATATTGTTACCGGCCGGGGGTTGGCCACCAACCGACTACTCTGAACGGAGCCGCAAGTCGAGTCGGCTCGACCGATCGCCCGGAATATAGATCGCCGCCCGGATAACTCCGAGCGATGAGTCCTTGCACAAGAACCGAAATACGCCAATCGGCAGATCACGTGGGGTAGGGTCGATTGCCAATCTTCAATGTACCTAAATACCCACGTGATCCAACTACCGGGGTATTCCACCGTCGATGGATCTCGTACGGAACAAACCGCCGAGGCGAGCCTGTCCGTGCGGCGTAATCGCCAAGAACCGTCGGTCCAAATGTCCCCCTATTACGGCAAACCAACGGCTTTCTAACTCCCAACACACGAAATGTTCAGTCAATGAGGGAATGGACGAAACGAGCAGGTTTACATTGGTGTATGACAGCACCCGTCGACAGCACTCGTTCCCTCAACTCCGTGAAGCTCGACCGGACCCGCCTGGTCGTGATCCGCCTCAAGGGGGCATATTCCCTCCCCTCGTTCCTGAAGGAGGCTATCCAGCTGCTCGCACCGGGTCAGGAAACATTCTGCCAGCTCGCCCCCCCTTGTCCTCTACTAACTCCATGTGTGTGTGTGTGTGTGTGTGTGTGTGTGTGTGTGCTCGTCCTTAACCCCGTCCAATTCACCCTCTATCTCCCGTGTCTCTACCAACTCAGTCACCTCTTCACCCATTACCTCCCCTCCCAGCTGGCACACAACGTTGTTGCAACGTCGTTTGCCGGTTCTATCCTAACGTCAGAATTGGGTCAGTGGGAAGTTTTTTTTGCAACACCCATGACGTCAGATTTCAACGTTGTGACAACGTTGAAATCTGACGTTGTTGCAGCGTCGTGTTCTGGTTGTACCTGATGTCAGAATTGGGTCAGTGGGAAGTTGTATTTGCAACACCCATGACGTCAGATTTCAACGTTGTCACAACATTGAAGCATGATGTTATTTTTCAACTTTATCACAACGTTCATAAAATGGAGTTTTTGTTTTTACCCTTTTCTTTGCACGCCAAAGAAACGAACATTGCAGTGCATGACACCCTTCAGCTTCCAGCTTGAAGGAGCCCTTGACCCGTAGGCCTGAGGCCAGCGGAGCACCGCTGTTCCACCGGTGCCATTATCAAAACATTGAAGTTGTATTGCATCATTATACGTTGCACAGTAACACATAATGACCACAACTTGAAAACAACTGTAATTCATAATCATTTATTATCACGTATCACGCAGAGCATGATTGTGGAAAAATATACAAGCAGTATTAACAATAATAATATCTTTATCCGTACAAAAAAAAGCACACTCAAATACAAACATACAATAAATAAAAGTAGATACCATTGCAATTGAGAAACATATACTAAAAATGGGGAATAAAAAGAAATACCACATGGGTAAAAGTCATAAATACCTTTTTGACAAATTCACTTTGTGCAAAGCACAGTTAACAATTCAAATTCAGAAAGTTCTGCTCCATAGAGGAACTGTGGAGCTTCTCTCTCAAATATAATTGACTGCACAAAGGCACCTTTAAGTACAACAACATCATCATCATCATCATGCAGTGTTAGTAAAACTTAAGCCTGATGTTGGCTTAGTGGTTAGGGTGGTGGCTTGGGATCCTAGGGTCCTGAGTTCAAGCCCTGTTGGCTGCTGAATTAAAATACACCAGGAGGTTGACTCAGTCTGTCATCCTTCTGAGGTCAGCAAAATGAGTACCAGTGTACTGGTAAGGGCAAAATGAGTAGCAGTGTACTGGTATGTCATCAGCGGCATAGCCACGTCCCAACCAATGATGCAACCAGCAGCCATAGGCTGCACTCAATAGAGAGAGTAGGTAAAACTGATGAGAATTCTATGCTTGCATACATTATGGGCATTAGGAGCATAAAAGGTATTGACAGATAACTTGCATTTATATAAAATGTGATTAAATTTTTTGGCTACTGATGGCATACTACCCATTGTTACAAGATTCATAATTAAGCAACCTCAGGTAAGAATTATGAGAAGACGAAGAACCACATATAAATTTTGCTATACGACATAATAGTTGACATTCAATAGGTAGAAATTCAGCAATGACTGGTAAAAGAGTACAATATGGGTACTGATCATAAAAACTTTTACTTCCTACTTGGAAAGTGAAACACCTTTCTGATATAATTTCTCCATGAAATTTCGAAATATTTTTACTTATGTCCCACAGCGGGCATCAATAGAATGAGGTGCAAAAAGACTGATATCAGATGATACTTAACATTATATGAACAGTGCATAAAATTATATAAAACTGAATTACAATCAGGCAAATCAATGGGACCAAATCTATATCTATGTGTGTATTCATACAAAGAAAAAATATAAATCTTACATCATTATGTATGAAAACACAATTTTGAATGCATCTCACATAAATAATTCCAAAGCACAACAAAATTAATTTTTTGGGTGTTTTCAATCTTAATTTCACAATAAAATAAAATAACTTCATTATGCATAAAAGTCCATGGAAATATTTTCACAATGTAAACTTAGGCTGGGTTTCCAACATACAACATTACAATTAACTCTGCTGCAAATTCTTAATAATCAAGGACGTGGATGGCTGGCACAGCGTGTTGCTGTTACTCGTTATTATTACACTAGTACGTGCCCATACGTGCGTGGCCGTACGTGCGTGGCCGTACGTGCAAAAAATAAAAATAACAACTTTCAAACTACCACACAGGCCGTTCCTTTGCTCTCGTAAACGACGACTGGATTGGGGCATTGTGTTTATCTATAAATGCGCATAAGAAATCTTGAAATTATGAGAATACAGTAAGTCATTACTATCCGGAAGTCCGTACGTACGTTGTAACCCGTAATGGGGAACGCGGCTGAGGATCTCTTCCCCTTCGGCCACGCCTACGCAGTTGGTTTGGTAAATAAATGGCCATAACCTTGGAAGCACTTGTCTGATTAATATCAAACCTTGAAAAGGCACATCCTCAGGTCTCCAGCAATATACCTGGCAAGTTTCAATTAGATTGGACCAGTGGTTGTCGAGAAACAGCGGTCACAGACACACAGACACAAAGACATACAGACACACAGACACACATTGCTGGAATTATAGATAGACTAGTGCATGCTCGTACGTGCATGCCCGTATGTGCGTGGAAAAAATTACTTTCAAACCGCGTGCCAGAAACAACAACCACACAGGTCGTTCCTTCGCTCTCGCATGCCTGTACGTGCAAAATAATAATAATAATAATAATTGACGTCAATCATGATGTCATAGCACAGTGTCCTGTCATTGGTTGGTAAATAAATGGCCATAACTTGGGAACCACTTGTCCGATTAATATTAAACCTTGAAAAGGCACATCTACAGGGCCCCAGCAATATACCTGTCAAGTTTCAATGAGATCGGACCAGTGGTTGTCGAGAAACAGCGGTCACACACACACACACACACACACACACACACACACACACACACACACACACACACACACACACACACACACACACACACACACACACACACACACACACACACACACACACACACACACACACACACACACACACACACACACACACACACACACCTGGAATTATAGATAGATGAGGGCTTGTTCCTGCCCGCACCTCCACGCCGATCAGGGCCATATCAGCGACAGCTAAACGTGATAAACGAATGATGAAATCGGGTGTTAGAGGATTCGATCGTCAGATGTACGTTCGAGTCCAACGCTCGAACCACTCGAGGGCCCGGGAGAGTTTCCATTCAATGTAACGATAAAGATTCCAGCACAACAATAACAGGAACACATCATGGATTCTGTGATCTTTAAAACGTCCAAAAACAAAAGCTAAGACATAAAATCGATTTATAATATTGTACTTACCAAAAATGATCACAGCGGAAGATAATTTTTAACGATAAAAGCTAAAGTGTTCTGCAGATTAAAACGGATTGTCTGCCACACTCAGAAACAGGGGAAAGTTCACAAGTTTAACCAACGCTTGCAAATGGCGGCTCGTGACGCGGAAATAGCAATTAGCCAATCAGATGTCTCCTCCGGTGAAAGCCCAACACAACCACACACACGTCACGAGGTGGAAAAGCGGTCACCATGGCAACACACGAGGCAGAAAAAACAGTTATCGAGAATCGAGCTGCGCGCTGCGGCTGTACCGCGTCGTGATCTGGTTGTACAGCCAAGCGGCCGATTCCCGACGTCGTGAATATTTCATACTGACGTCGTGTGCCTGCTGGGTTGTCTCCACTATTATTTCTGCCGTCTCCACGTGTCTCTTACACGTCGCAGTCACCACATTTACTTTTTCCCTCTGTGTCACCGTCACTTTCTCAGTCACCTTTACGAGTCTCGTTTCACACGTCCCCCGAATTATTTTGTCTTCATCCGCCGGGCCGACACAGTCCACACTCCCCCTCAGCTCGTTCGCTCCAGCACGTGGCGCCGCCATTCTGCCCGCCTGCAGGCATCGCCCCACGCGCTGCATCTCACCCCGCAGCGTTTGCACATTCTCATCCATTTGTTGCGCATTCTTATCCATTTTTTTTAATTCATTTCCGCCAGCATTGCGAATAACTGGGCCATGTCAAATGTACTCGGCTTAGCCGATTCGGCAAGGATCGCGGGGGGGATTTCGACGGAGGAAGGGAGGGGGGGTGTCATCCACCGCGGCCTCTGCCGCTGCGCCCATTTCGGGTTCTGGGTTCGATTGTGGGGGGAATTGCTCCTGCACAATGAGCATTTTGGCCTGAGCCATAGATTATAACATTTCCAAATCAATTCCTAATCCCTCCTGCCCCTGCTCGCCTTGGCTGAACATTTTACGTGCTGGGAATAAAATTTATAATGCTCGTAATTTGGGGACACAGGGGGGTTTGCTCCGTATACCCCTGATCCGACTCCGTGAATTTTGCTACGGAGGCGGAGGGGGCCGAATCGCACTCCTGACAACCAATTGTTACCGGCAACGTGTACGGAGCCGCAAGTCGAGTCGGCCCGACCGATCGCCCGGAATATAGATCGCCGCCCGGATAAGTCCGAGTAGTCCGGTGGTTGGGCCAGGGAACCTTGCAATGTTTGGTAACATTCATGTTTTCAATTTTTTTGATAGATCTAAGGGTCGAGATGAAATTTAGGCTGAGTGGCCACTTGTCACTGTCATGGCTTTTTCAGAATCCAAGATGGCCACCATATACAATCAAACTATAACTTCGGCTGCAACTCCTGTTCTAAGTACAGTAACATGATGAAATTGGGGTCTAACTATATGTTTTAGTTACCAAGGAAGTGGATTATGATGTTATTGGATAATTTGGTAGCCATCTTGATGGCATAAATCCAATATGGCCACCAAAATTACCTGTAAAAATGCCAAAATCACACTAAATCTAATGTAATCGGTTGTAAATGCAGTTGAGTTAAGTTTCTGTACATATGTGTGCTTTGTGAAGCATAGACATGTATATTAAGATTCTGAAGTCATTCGCAAATTTATAAGCAATATTTATTTTGATAGCAATATCGATTTTAGGCAAAATATAAGAACAAAATGTAATTAGAATCGGACAATATTTATTGTATAATTCTCTCAGACATGACATTCACGTGACTCAAAAGTCGACATACATTTAAAGTATATGATACTCCCATTAATAATGTTGATAATAATAATACAATAATTTGGCAGCTTCACATTGCTCAATGTTTCAATGCTATGTCAATACGAATTATACTAAAAAAAATTAAGCAAAATTAACACCCCACTGGACAAAATATCTTATATCTTGGAACTATTCATCGTCCTCATCCTCGACATCCATTGCTCGGTCATTTGTCTCATCGCTGTCATCAGGGATGTCGGCATGATCTGTTGCACTCTCATTGATGTTGAATGGATTGGAACAGGCAGTACCACCACCACAGGTGCAGAACATTGTGCACGGAAGTTGGCGCCCCATACATCCACATCTCCCACCTCTACATGCTTGCTCAGATGTGCAGCCACATCTGACCAGCTTCAGAATGTGCTCCGGGGCATAGGGTACCCCGTCCTCCATATTCCGAGGGAAGAGACACTTGTTAGTGTCATCAGCTTCCCATCCGTGTTCCACTGCAGCGAGAGTTGGTGGATCCCCACTCAGGGCACTGTACCAGTGAGCAACTTGATGGTGTGCTCTTCGAACGTTCTGCTCAAACGCTTCTGTAGGTGGGGGCAAACTACACAGCTTAGGTGCTGCTGTTGATTTTCCAGTCTTCTGTGCCCATAGTTTCTGGCGGATCTTGGTCATCGAAGAGGTGGGAGTTGTAATGCCATGGCACGCACCCATGAAAGCTGTTGCTTGTTCGGTGACTTCAACGATATTTGCCAAGGGTTTACCAAGTTGATCCAGAGAGTAGCCTTTTCGAGCGGCCGCGATTGCTTTTGTTTTCCCAATTCCATAAGTCGCAGCAACTGAATCACAACCAGTCAAAGCATGAAGCGCTAAGAGCTCGGGTACGATTGCTGAATGTTTAAGAGCGGTTTCCTTCACGTCAATGCAAGACCGACCAATGATTGGAGACTGCATAGTTATTGAAGACTTGAGCTTCTCGCTCAAGTAGTAGTACACAAGTAACGCGAACACATCCGTGTCATCACATACCACCCGCACCCGTGATTCTGGATGGTATTTTGCCAAATGGATGGCCTGTTGTGTCAGGAGGATGTCAGGTTCTTCATGTGTTGATGCTAGGTCTAGACGAGGCGACTTATGACCCTTCGATACCTGCGTAGGTGTGTCGTTTTCCCCAGTAACCAGTAACAGGTGGTCCTGTGTCGCATGCTGCAGGAAGTTGCCATCACTCAGGATTGATTCGCAAATCAGTGTGTTGAGTTGTTTTTTATTGGCTGAGTTCTTAAGTACTGTGTCCCAAGCTGGCAGTGGAGTTTTCCGTTCGAGCTGATGGACCCGGGTAGCGCTGGCTCGAGCTGATCTGGTGCTGCTTTTTGTAGAGTAGTCATAATAACGATCAAAACACAGGTGGACATCAGCTTCAAGCAGCCGCGCGTTGACCCAGACCTTGAACACCGAAATGAACGTGTCAACGGTTCCTTGGGATGGCCATTCTAATGTCCACAAAAGAGCGGAAACATCAATCACCATAGATGTTGGCCTTGTGATAAGGCGTTGTGAAACTTCGACTTGGAGGTTCTTTTTCAGTGTGGATTTTCCTGTTGCCACTCGCATCTGGCCATCAGCTTGAAACATCGAGGGCAGATATGCAGTTAGCTCTGTGGAGAGGACTTGTTCCAGATCGAGATCGCGCTCGCTCACGAGGAGGCCAATCACCCGAGCGTATATAGCCTCTTGATCCATGATGGGATTATCATCGATTGTTAGACGTTTCTTCTTTGCGGTGAAGGTTGTCACCTGTTTTGTGAGTGAGCTGTAAAAGCCCTGTGGCCATAATGCTTCAAACTGGATCAGCTGATCAGCTCCAATCTCCACTGCCTTGTCAACATTAACATTCCGTTGAGCTAGTTGACCATTTGAGATGTTGAGCAGAAATCCTGCATCGTGGGTAGCTGGATCCAATGGGTCAATGCATGACTCTAGAGTAGCCTTCAGTGATTTACGATCATTGCCATCTCGACGAATGCGACTGGTAGATTCCTCCTTGTGGTTAAGCTGTACCTTCTCGTCAGCTCCAGACATCTTCTAAAGGTCACCAGTCAGGGTCATGGTCGCATCCATACTGTACACCCATGTCGCTATTGTTTGAGGATTTTCTGTGTTGCCAATGATGCCACCCGGCCCATGCCCCTTCCTCATCCAGTTCGTTTCAATAAACATGTCGCTCCACTGTCCGTTGTAGACACCAGCAGTGTGGTGTAGTGACTGCTCTCCTCTGCAGAACTTGTCCAGAATATCTGGTCCCAACCAAGTCATGGAGCGTACGTAGTAGAGGCCATACCTTGCATAGTTGTACTTGTGGGCTGCGAACATGTATGGCAGCATTGATTTTGCTGTTTTGATGTGGAGTGGCCAGTCGCCTTCATGCATTGCCCGACAAAACATCATCATTAGAAATGTGGGTTTGATGACGTTGTACACCCACAGCTTTGTGGTACGACTTTGAGTGGCGATCTCATCAAGTAGTTTTTTCCAAATCATCCATGCTGGTCAGGTGTAGATTCTCCCTCACAAACACTGGTCGAAGCAGCTCCTCTGTGAGCAATCTCAGTGCCCGAACATTCTGTGGATATTTCTTTCCTTGCAACATCTTATCGACGGAGCCGAAGGACGTTATCAGACTCTCTTTCAGGCCGCTGTCTGCCATGAGAGTGCCAACGCAACCCACAAAATCCATGAGGAAATGCATCCCACCAAGAATCACCACTATGTTGGTGAGCAGATCTGGTTGATGAAATGTGATGTCAACGGCGATCTTATATATGGCCTGATCGCAGGTGATAACGAGAATATCCTGGTTGGATGCTCGGGTGACTTCGAATCCTCGGGTGATGGAAGTTAGGACAGTAGTTGGGTCCCCTGGCTTCATGTTTATGAGTGGAAGATATACCACAGCTGTCTGGGTGCTGGGGTCATTCCTGACTCACGGCAGTGACGTGTATTGTACCCGTTGTACTCAGGAGTATTTGCTTCAAAGAGCACGTCTTTGATGAAGTTAAAGTCTAAATCTTTGGCTCTGCCAATTGAGATTGTTGTGGCTTGTACAAAGTCGTCTGACATGGCAAATCGGTTTGTAACAGTAAATGGCATAGGAGGTTTCTTCGGTCCCGTATACTCAACGACTCGTGTCTCCCATGGGATAGGGTGCTTCATTTCTTCTTTCGTTAGGCGAGGGATCGATGTATCCAAACCTTCAAGGTGGTCAAGTTCGGTCTTCCACTGAGCTGCCAGCATTGCCATGTAATGACATTCAAGGCGGCAGTTTTGGGAACTGATCACAGCATCAAAGTTATCAATGATGATTTGCACAAGTCCACCCAGTCTGGCATCTCTGAGTCCGGCTAACTGCTGTGCTTTTGATGATTGAACACCCGCTGACCTTCTGAATCGTCGAACCTCATCATAGGAACAAGAAACATTATACTTGTACAGTTCTGTGATGATCATCTTATGGTCACCAAGAAGTACACCTATGGCTATCTGTAATGGTGTCGGTTGAGACGTTACCACTGAGCTCACGATATTACCCACCTTGATGGATTGTAGTGAATTGTGGAAAGTAGGCTTGATAGCTGATAGTAGTTTCACCAACGTCTCACTAATACACTCTGAGGCTGATTCTCGATCAATGTGCTTAGTGTAGGATTTGAAGTCATCCTTAGCTGCCTTGGTCTCCTTCATGATCTGCTTGCCAACTTTCCGGATACATTCATCCATGTCGCCATTCTGATCATCATCCACAAGCCTGAGATTTGTGGCAACATGCTTCCTGAACACTAGTAACGTTGCCACTCCAGGGGAATGTAATGCCAACATATCTTCAGCGAAATGTTGGATGACGTTCTCAACAAGGACACGTCTGGACATGACAGATCCACCCTTGTCTGCGTATACTGCTTCAACATCGAGCGAATTCCAAACTTTTGAGCGATCATAACCGACTACTTTGACAGTTTCAGCGAAAGCTTGGTCATCAGCAGTACCTTTGCTATTGATCGTGGTAGTTCTCTGAGCATCACGATGGAAACTCATATTGCAACGGCGGTGATACATTGCATCTGCAGCGTGCAAATCTGATGGTGCTCCGATGATACGGTCATGGACTATTCTACCCAGTTCATCTCCACGTTTATCACAAAGGTCAAGTAGGTACTGCTTGTACGTCTCCCCATCAGCCATCTTGTCTGTGGTTACTCTCGACGCAGGGACTCTGTACTGTTGTGGCACCTTGGGATCATACTCATTCGGTAATATGCAAGGAGTTATGTCATGGCAGAACAAACTGCTTCTGAAAGTCAAAAACATCACCACCGGTACTCGAACGTGATCATCTGTCTCTTCCTCTGGCATACGCTTGGCCAATTTATTGAGAGTGGAAGGAGATACATATTTGGATACACAATTTTTGTGACATCTAACAGTAGATGATCCATCAGATAGTTCTTTTCGTAGTCTGATATCATCTTGGCGAAGATTACTAGCTTCCAGTATTGTGCCGATTTGTGAAGACTGCATCAACTTCCCAACCCCACAGTTGTAAACTGTCTTGAAGAAGCATTCCTCGGCATCCTTGCTGTCTCCTTCTTCAGCCATATCATTACTCACATCAGAACCTACAACAAAAACAAAGATCGTTAAAAGTTATCGATATATTGGTGTATTTCACATTGGAAGCACCATGATATTTACGTCTTGAGTAGGTGGCACCAGGTGGCTTCTAAACGGCATCATTACTTCACAATCAGATTATATAACATGTCAAGCACATGTGTAACCAGCAGGATCATTGTTCAACTGCATTCACAATCGATTATGTTAGTTTTTAGTGTGATTTTTTTTGTGATTTTGGCATTTTTCAGGTATTTTTGGCGGCCATATTGGATTTGTGCTACCAAGATGGCCAGCAAATGACCCAATAACATCATAATCCACCTACTTGGTCTCTAAAACATAGATTTAGACACCAATATCATCCTTTTGCTGTACTTAGAACAGGATTTACAACCTAATTTATATTTTGATTATATTTGGTGGCCATCTTGGATTCTGCAAAAGCCAAGGCAGTGACAAGTGGCCACTCACCCTAAAATTGATCTCGACACCAATATCTATCAAAATAAGCCAAAAAACGATTGTTACCAAACATTGCAAGGTTCACTAGAAATATGCTGCTCTGCCACCGGACTAGAGCGCCGGGTCCTTGTACAAGAACCGAAATACGCCAATCGGCAGATCACGTGGGGTCGGGTCGATTGCCAATCTTCAATGTACCTAAATACCCACGTGATCCAACTACCGGGGTATTCCACCCTCGACGGAACTCGTACGGAACAAACCGCCGAGGCGAGCTTGTCTGTGCGCGATTCCGAGCCGAGTAATCGCCGAGAACCGTCGGTCCAAATGTCCCCCTATTACGGCAAACCAACGGCTTTCTAACTCCCAACACAGGAAATGTTCAGTCAATGAGGGAATGGATGAAACGAGCAGGTTTACATTCACACAAGGACATTTATTATAATGAAACACGTATGCATTTAAATAAGGCAAAACACGTATGCAATTATACAAGCAACAAAAGCACGACAAAAGAACTACAACCGTCTACTTATTATGTACAGTCATTTACACTTAACAGCAGTTCCTACTTATTAGATGGGCCCACGGACACACGTACGTGTACGTATACACACACACACACACACACACACACACACACACACACACACACACACACACACACACACACACACACACACACACACACACACACACACACACGAAACGGTTGCAAAGGCCTTTAATCACGAGCTCCAGCTCGGAGGACAGGTGAGCTGAAACTCAGAGCTTGACTCAAACCTTTCCACCTCATGTGGTCTTTAACTTGTCCGGACCCGGGCTCCAGCGAGAGCGAACTGGATCAAATCGCCGCGATCCTTCCCGAGCTCCCGCGAATCCACCCGCGCTTCTCAACACATGCTGGTGAGACGAGGCGCCAATCCTTCCTGTCGATCGTCGCTTCCCCGAGGATCCAACTCCAAGAAGAGGCCGATGCGTCGCACCAAGCCGGGAAACAAAATGGAGAACGAAAAGCTCCACGAACCAAGAGGAAGAGGAAGAAGAGGAAGAAGCCTCCACTCGCAGCTTGAGCCGAACAACCGGCTCAAGTTCCTTCCAAAACAAAGCAGCAGCCGACGCTCACTGAGCCAGCCGAAGCAAAAGCTCTTTTTTTCACGACTCAAAAAACGGGACTCTTCACGAACTCTGCACACGGGACTCAAAACGGGACTCTTCACGAACTCTGCCACGGGACTCAGAACGGGACTCCCACACGAACTCTGCCACGGGACTCCCACCGAACTCTTTTTGAACAAAGAAAAGATGTCCTCTTTATCCTTTGCACCCCCTCCACCGCACCCGGTGTGACTCATGCCCTCATGATCCACCCCCCGCTCAACCACGGGTGGGAGGGAGTTGACGTCACCGCAGGGTTCTTCTTCCTCTTCGCAGAAAAGGGGGAGGGACGTCTCCATTGTTCGCTCCCTAACTATCAAATCGATCCGCAGCGCATCTAATCGATCTCTGAACATTTAAACAATGGAAGGTGAGCTATCTCGGGAACATGCACTTATCGACATAGCTGATTAAGGGAACCTGTATGTTGTGTGCAATTGAATTCCAAATTCGTAACAATATAATAAGGTCCATTATCATTCCGAAATGAAAATAAACCAATGTCACCTGCAGGGTGACCCGTATCTTGCCAAAAGGTGACCACGTGTGACTTCTTTAAGGTCACACTGAGGTGAACAGAGCTGCTATCCACCAGGAGCGACTCCTTGAGGAATATCTGCCTACGAGAGATTCCGATGAGAATCGTTCTGCAGAGTAACCATGAAAAATATGCTTTTGCCTCATAACGTCACCAAATGACGTCATAATGTCTCAAGCTTGACATATCGAGAAAGCACTCATCGAGGTGTTCAATTTGAGGTACTACACGATATGGTTCCTAAAACTTGAAAATTTGACCTTGGGGTCAAATATGTTTGACCTGAGGCGCTAACCATGAAGGTCAAGGCCAATTGCCACCAAAAATTAATCAGCTGAGTGCCAGACCATGAACTATATTCCCATGAAGTTTGAAGGCGATCCGATCAAAATTACTCAAAAAATAAGGGTTTCGTCGACTCCCCTGATATGCGACAGTGACCTTGACCTTCAAAATTTTATGCGCTGAAAGGGACCTCCTATAGGCCTCTGATATGCGAAGTTACAAAAATTTCCAATGATAACTGTGCTCTGCAGAGTGATTTATACGTGATTACAGACCAAAAAATAAAATAAAATAAAAAAAATTAAAAACATATGAAGGTCAAGGCCAATCGCCACCAAAAATTAATCAGCTGAGCGCCAGACCATGAACTATATTCCCATGAAGTTTGAAGACGATCCGATCAAAATTACTCAAAAAATAATGGTTTCGTCGACTCCCCTGATTTGCGCCAAAGTGACCTTGACCTTTGACCTTGACCTTCAAAATTTTGTGCACTGAAAGGGACCTCTATAGGCCTCTGATATGCGAAGTTACAAAAATTTCCGATGATAACTGTGCTCTGCAGAATTTTTTTATACGTGATTACAGACAAACGGAAAAAAAAAAAAACATACAAGCTGACTAACATATCTTGCAAAACTTCGTTTTGGCAAGATAAAAATCTTTGCATTAACATTAATGTTCAAAGCATTTTGCATTAACTTATCTAACAGGCAATAATTAAATCTTTAACAGCTGTATATGTTTTGTGAATGCAGGTGTCAGCGGTTTGGCTTCATCCATTTTAGCCAGTCACTGGTATCTTAATTACAAAACATTTTGTAAAGGCAGCAATAGTTTTAATTGGTTTCTGATACCTTAAAAAATTAGAAAAAAAAATGCATAACATAACTTGTTATCAGCCTGGTTAAAATTATACACACATATTGCATAGTCAGTGATCATATTATTTCACTTGCGACCATATTGGATTCTTCAAATTGTTCATGGATGACATCACAACCACCTGGATATTTTTTTATCTATCCTAATAATATCCTATTGAATAAACAGCAAGTAAAAATAGACATAATGGCTGCCATACTAAACAATAAATGTATTTATCAAAATATCATAGAACACATTTTTAGTAACATTTTTGTGGTTACCATGGCCACATTAAACAATTTATTGATCAAATTTAACCCACCATGATCTAAGAGTTTGAAAACATTTAACTTGGATCAGAAATGCACAGTTTTATGTTATATATTGTTACGGCTGTGGAAATTCGCATTACACCATAAAGGGCCCTCAGGTGAGATATCTCCATAGGTACATGTGTAGTTAGCCCAAACCCGTTGTATAGAAGGAATTTATGTGATCCATCCGGGCTGCGATGCTTTGAGTCAGTCGTTTTTCTTTTCTATCTTTTATTTCAAACAAACAGCATCTCAACAATCACGCCACCGCCACCATCTACGCGACCACATCTTCGCCACTACGTCCGCTTCCGAACAGCAAACAAAGGCGCAAAGGAGGGAACTGCGAGGATGCGCAGGTTTCCCTGCCTGTTTCCCCCGTTTGACTTCCCCGCGCTTTGGAGTGGAGGAGGAGCGATGCAGGTCAAAGGTCAGAGGTCATGTAAAGGAGGGGTCTCATTTTGGGGGAATAATTCTCTGGCCCAGAGCCAAAAACGGACTCCCCCGGCCCCCACACGGAGTGGGGTGGAGGGAAAGCGTGAGGGAACGCCCTTTTCGGGAACCCTCTCGAAGGAAGGTGGAGCCGAGAACGGGGCGGGGCGAAGGGCGGAGCCAGGCACTATAAAAGACGGACACGGGCAGGCGCGGCGCCGCTTCCTTTTCCGCCTCTTCCTCTTCATCTTGGCTGGTGGTCTGGTTGGTCTTCGGTTGGTTTTTGTGGAGAGTTGGTCTTCGGGAAGAGGTCCTGCGCCCGCGCCTTGGCGAGTGGCCCTGTCACGAGGGCGCGGATGGGAGACGCAGGAGCGCCAGTAGTTAGGTGGACCTGCGCGTCCGGACGGGGAGTGCCGGAGAGGGTTTGCCGGCCGCGAGAGAGGTCGGGGCCAGGCGCGACCACGCTGACGGTCGCGGGAGAGGGACTCATCAGCCATAAAAGGGAAGTCGCGACTTCTTTCTTTCTTTTCCTTCCTTTGCTTTTTGTATAAATGTGTGTGTTGGCGCCTGT
This sequence comes from Eptatretus burgeri, assembly GCF_056783735.1. Classification (NCBI taxonomy): domain Eukaryota; kingdom Metazoa; phylum Chordata; class Myxini; order Myxiniformes; family Myxinidae; genus Eptatretus; species Eptatretus burgeri. The sequence continues at coordinate 10,577,638 of NC_140965.1, read as the reverse complement.
CCGACAAGTAGAACTGCGTAAGTGTTGCCGTGTGTACGCGTATTCAGTTGTAGCTCTGCATTGTTTCTTTTGTTTTAATTGCTTTATGGCATTACTGTATGACTGTAAATACGTGCCTTACGTGCTGTCTGTGTGTGTGGGAATAAAAATGCTTGCTTGTTGAACTGTGCCCGTTTCGCTTTGTCTTTTCTCCATTTGAATCTCCATCCTGCATCGCGTAAGGGGTTTGTAGTGGGTGCAACATCCCGGAAATTAATCGGAACCGTCGAGGCCGACGATAACACCGCTCGGTTATCACTGTAGCACGGAACGGACTGCTTAAGCGGTTCGTGTCCGGAGTCGGCCTGTGGCGTGGTACGATTGCCCGGTCGACCATTCGCGCAGGTACTTAGGTAGATTGAATTTGGCGAGCAACCCTATCCTGCACGGGTGGGCAATTGGCACGATCATGGTGAGGTTAAACCCCCACCCGTGACTAGCTCCCGGCGTTGTTCCGAGAGGGTCACGACTGAATTGTCCGTCCGGTGGGCGACGTGCCGCGATTCGAATTACGTGGCCGTTCGCACGCCGGCGGGCGCGAATTCGCAACAATATCTTCAGCGCTTATTTCAAACATCACAATTGCATTGGTTGTCATGGTTACCATGGCACCATAACTTCATTACTCATTAATTCTATTTTATGTAAAACATTATTGTCATTAGTTCATGTATAGAAAAACAACAAAATAATGCAACAATTAACATTTTCTTGAAATTATGGCAATTTGGTTGTTTTAACCATATTTTACCAACATAATTGTAGTTATAATTGGTAGTTACTACAGTAACAGTACAGCAAATACTTCACAAACCCTTTTTATTTAAATTAGTGGACCCTAAAACATATACGACATCCAAAACTCATAGGTCTATAGCAGAAAACACTGAAATAACAAGAATTTTGTACTTTTAGTCGATTTTGGCAGCCATCTTGGAGACCATCTTGAATATTTCAAATTGCTCAAGTGTGACAGGTTCACGCCCACCTTGATATCATTAGATACACCCCAGAGATGAATTATCAGCAGAGAAAAAAACTTTATCAGAGATGTTAGGGTTACCCCCCTCAGCTGATGGACTATTGAGGGGTTTTTGACCTCTTTCAATACTAGGAACGGTCGACAGACCTATGATTCCCAGTCGCTTAGGAGGGAGGAGGAGCGAAAAAAACTGGGGGTATCTTTGATGCGTGAGTAGGAAGTCAAATGAGGTGTAAATGTGATGCTGATGAGGTGTAGAAGGGGAAGAGTAAATGAGTGCATATCTGCATATCTCTAATGGTTCTTTTAGTAACTTGCGTCTGCAGAAGACGAGACAGTAGATGGGAGACAGAGAACGTGTGAGAAAGTCTAAGCGTCAATTGTAAGGAAGATTGGCTGCATAATACAGAGGAAGCCGAGCACCGATGACCCGGCAATGATGCAGAGACTGCTCGCTTGGCTCCGTCTCAGTGACTGGCACTCGGCTCGGAGAGTGAGTTTTTTGTTCTCGGCTCTCTGCTGCTATCTTATAGAGCCTGGGGGAAGGAGGAGCCAAAGCACGGATGAAAATGCCCTGTAGGCATACCTAGCGTTATTATTGGCACACAGATGCCACCCTGGGAAGTAGCCCCGCCCCGCCAGACTCCGGAGCCGAAAATGGCTTCATTTGCTCCCTGGCTTGGCCACACAACAGAGCTACAGGATTTACATGGGGTGTAGGTTTTTGGGAGCGCTCTCCGGCCATGAAAGTGGGCCGGGCTCCAATCAAACTGTTACCCAGTGGAGCGCCAGGACCACCCAGATGTCACCAAATGAGCCCCAGCAGATATTTGCACTTTGAGTTACACTCCAATGTGTTCCGACTCGCAATCATCAGAAATGTCTTCCGTTCCCCGGCATTCCGAAGGACCGCGGTGAGCGTCAGGGGAACTAACTGTGGTTGCGGCGGTTGTAGTGAGGTGGGGGGACGTGCAGTGGTGTTCGTAGAAAGGACGTTGGATTGTTGGAAGCGGTTGTGGTGAGGAGGTTGAAGTAGTTGTTATGGAGATTTTTAGGAGGCGTTGTGGTGATTATGGTGAGGGTTGTAGCGTCGTGATCAGAATGGTGTGGGTCTTTGGCAAAATGTCCGTTGGTGAATGGCGCACAGTATGAACGTGGAAATGGCATGCATATGCTAATGAGGCTCTCTTTTGATGTCACCTGTTTGGTGTGTGGCTTGCATGCATACATGAAGTGGTCATGTGGAAGTTAAAGTAAAATAAAATAAAATAGGTGAAAGAATAGCATTCGGAATTGAATACCTAATGAAAAGCCCGAGGCAATGCATGTTGTCCCATTTACAGACTTGACACAAAGGAAGGGCTAACTGAATGAATACTAATGAAATAACTGTCTTGGGGCCACTGTATGTTGGGTGCCATAGCCTGCCGGCTTCGTAGAGCCACAACAATACTCTCACCTGTTGCTTTGAAGAATCTTCTTTGAAGAAGAAGAAGAAGAAGAAAGAACGAAACACTCTTACCCCCCCCCCCCTCTTGAATTTTGACGCCCCTCTCTCTCGCCCTCCTCTTTCTCCCTCCTCTCTCACCCCTCTCTCTGTAAATGTATTCACAAAAAATAATAATAATAATAATTAAACAAACATTAATTGTGACGTCATTCGTGACGTCATAGCACCGTGTCCTGTCATTGGTCGACAGATAAATGGCCGTAACTTTGGAACCACTCGTCCGATTAATATCATACCTTGAAAAGGCACATCCGCGGGGCCCCGGCAATATTCCTGGCAAGTTTCAATCCGATCGGACCGTCAATCATGCAAAATAAATAAATAAAGGAATAAACAAACATTAATTGTGACGTCATAGCACCGTGTCTTGTCATTGGTCGACAGATAAATGGCCGAAACTTGGGAACCGCTTGTCCAATCGATATCAAACCTCGAAAAGGCACATCCGCGGGGCCCCGTCAATATTCCTGGCAAGTTTCAATCAGATCGGACCGTCAATCATGCAAAATAAATAAATAAATAAAGGAATAAACAAACATTAATTGTGACATCATTCTTGATGTCATAGCACCGTGTCTTTTCATTGGTCGACAGATAAATGGCCGTAACTTGGGAACCGCTCGTCCGATTGATATCAAACCTCGAAAAGGCACATCCGCGGTGCCCCGGCATTATTCCTGGCAAGTTTCAATCCGATCGGACCGGCGGTCGTCGAGAAACTGCGGTCGCATACACACACACACACACACACACACACACACACACACACACACACACACACACACACACACACACACACACACACACACACACACACACACACACACACACACACACACACACACACACACACACTGCTGGAATTATAGATAGATGAAGCCTGGTGTTGGCTTCGTGGTTGGGGTGGTGGCTTGCGATCCTTGGGTCCTGAGATTGAGCCCCGTTTACCAATGAATTAACACCAGGGGATTGACTCAGCCTGTCATCCTTTCGAGGTAAGCAAAATGAGCACCAGTACACTGGTAAAAGGGGCACTGCATCAGCGGCAGAGCATTGCCTCGAACCAATGATGCAACCAGCAGCCAAAAGGGCAGCACACGATGGGAACAGAGATAAATGTACAATTGCATTTACCTGGAGATCCAGATCAGGTTGTGATGGAAACAACGACGTTTTGGTGAATAATTTCAACGAAGGAATTTTCAAAATCGGAGATCATTACTGTCAGCGCAGGGTATTTTTACATATGTATGCCAAGTTTCAGGAAGTTTCGATGAAAACTGTAGGCTGTGAAACAAAAAAGTCCACAAGAAGATGAAGAACAACACGTGAGTAAGACTTAGAGATCCTCCACGAGGATCTAAAAATTGATCAATTTTCCACTTTTTTTTCTTCTAAATTAGGAAGAATATTTCCCAATGAGGCTAAACATGTTTTGGTATTTATATGTCACAACAGTCTCTTGAAAGTTGTGGTTTGTTCTAACTGTTCACTTTCGCTGGGGTCAAGCTCAGATGTCAGAAAGACTTCAAGGCCAAGGCTCCGGTGTAGAATATATTCGGGTCCATTATTGATTCATTCTATTTCTGACTCTTGAGTGACTTGAGGGTTAAAAATTATTGTATCAAGTCACAGAAGAATCAAACTTCACATTATTTTATTATCTGTTATCTGTGAGTTCTGTGAGTGAGATTTTATTATCTGTGAGTTGTATGTGTATGTAGGCCGTTTGAGAACAAGAAAATGAAAAGCTACAAACCAATCTGTCTGGTGGAGTCTGTCAGTGTGAACTGCCGGACAGTCAGTCCTCCCACTTGTACACGAAATAGGCCATTTTCTGGCACTTCCAAGTGGCTCAAATTTATATGGCTCAGGGCCAGAAACTCCATGGTATAAATTCCCATCATCCTCCGACTCGTCCTCGGCAATATCGGAAAGAAAACACTCAATTTCATCACCGCTGAAATCACTCTCTGATTCGCATCTCGCCATTGTTCACACGCTGTTTCCGAATGTTCACGAAGTTTTCGGAGAACGTGACGTCATAGCATCTTCGGTAAGTTCCGGACTGTTTTTCGATCACTGACAAAAGTTTTGACTTAAAAGTCAATTTTAGCATATTTTGAGTTTCAAATGTAAGAAAATAATTGCCCAACGATTATTAATGTGATAACAACCTTCGAATCACGCGAAGTCATCAGCGACCCAAAACCTGTTTTTTAACGGATTTCAAAAAATCCAACGATGGTGGATGGAGGGAACTGCCAGGAAGGTTTTAGATCCATAAATAAATAAAGGTTGGTTTTGTGTACACGGCTACGTGGGCACACATGTCAAAACTGCAATGTGAACTTGTGACACTGGTTATCCACACACAGAAAGCAGGGTCTCCCAGGAATCCTTTGTTGTTTTTGCCCCATAGATTATCCATTGCAGTAAAGATTGGTATTCCCATCAGCGAGGCAGGAAGGTTACGCATTCAATCGAAACTAGAAACAGACATCCATGACAGGTGAATGCAACAACCTTCCCAGCCCACTCCACACCCCTCGGATTTGGTGCAAAAATATTGTGAAAACACATTTGAAAACTTCACACCAGACCAGTATTTACACTCCTCATCAGGAAATATAACAAAACAATAAAAGGTGCAAAATCTGTGTTCCAAAGGTTTTCCGGACTGTGAGTAGCTCTGATTTTACAAACAAAGACTTGACAGAGGGTGACCGGTGTGTTGCTGGATTGGGAGGTCAGTGTTACTTTGTGGTTGGTCCAAGAGAGGTCATTGCTGATTGTGAGGTCAAGAAGCTCATGAGACTAAACCTCTTCCAATGGCTGACCATGGAAATAGATGGATGTGTTCATTTGATGAACCTTCCACAGCAAGAGGGTGAGTGAGGAAGATTTTTTGAGGATTGAAGGACTTGTTTCCTTTATCAGACCAGCATCAAATCAATTCACAATCACAAGAGGATCACAGCTGCAGTCTGCCGAGCAGTTGGAGCATTGCAAAGGTCATTCGTGTGGATGAGGAACGTGACTGGGCCCAAGACACCACAATGGTGAACTCCATCCTTCACTGAGAGAAGAGGGGAGAAGGTTCCATTGATGCTTGAGTGGAAGCAGGTCAGATATCAGGCTGTTGGGAAACAGGGAAGATGACATCAACAGCCAAAATGGAGTCCATGACTTTGCTTGTAAATTGAAGTAAGCTCACTTGTCTGTAGTTGATAAAATCTGTTTTGTACCCTTTTTGTAGATGTGATTTTTTTTTTGTATACAATGTCGAGGCTGGTATGAGAGCGAAAAATGTTTCCTGATTGCCAGGCTGATGAGAGGAAGCCAAAAGAGGACAGACAGACTGAATCGGATTGACAAAGGGGGAGCAAGAAGATTTGAGAAAATGGACACTGATGCCATCTGATCCCATCGTGAAAACAGGGTCAAGGCTGGATAGAACTTCCCTGCCTTCTTGGGTGAGAAGGATGCAAAGTCTAGTGGACAGTGGGTATGACGGGGTAACATGGGGTTGACAGTGGAATGAATTGTGCCCACGAGACTTGGGCATGCTATGTACTTTAACATGGCATATTTGTAATTTGGTAAATACAAAATGTTTATGCAATTGCTGAGTATTTAAAATCACCCGTTTCTCTGTCACACCCTGTATATGTATATCTTTATATATATATATATATATATATATATATATATATATATATATATATATATATATATATATATATATATATATATATATATATATATATATATATATATATATATATATATATATATATTGTTGTGGTTTCCGGCACGTTCGGCGTACGGGTGACCGTTCTCACCAAATCGCGGTCGCACGTCTGCCGAAGGCCGCAAACCAGTCGTGACTTTCCGGATCAACGCCGAAATCCAGTCACGGATGCCTTAATGCATCATAAACCAGCCAATTCTTCTGTCCACGCGCTACAGGGTCAATCGCCGAATTGTCGATGTACCTAACTATTCGTGCGGACAGAAATACCGGGAGTTTATACCTCGACGGGACCTGCACGAAAACGAGCCGCTTAAGCAGCTCGTTCCTTTGCGAAGCCGAGCGGTTTTAAATCGCCAAATCCCGTCGGACCAGATGTACGTTTATCGGCTTTAATTAGCCAGTTAATTTCCCGAACGCACCATGGCAGTCAATACAGGAAGGGACGCAACGAGCAGGTGACATTCAAACAATGGGTGATTTATTCTCAAGCAGCACGTAAGCAGTCAATGGGGGGATAGGGGACAAGACACGAGCAAAAGCCTACATCCGATCGCCATTTCATTTACAGCACACAAAGCACTAAACAGTTCTCTACTTGCTAGACGAGCCCACGGACAGACGTACGCACACACACACCCAAGAAATGGTGGCTGATACCTTTAATACGGACTTCAGCTCAGAGGGACAGATGAGCTGAAACCCAGAACCTATCTCGAACCTCTCCACCTCGTGTGGTCTTCAAGCTGTTCGGACCCGGGCTCCAGCGAGGGCGAGCTGGATCCAATCGCCGTGAGCCGCGATCCTTCCCGAGCTCCAGCGGATCCCCTCGTGTTCCGGACCACGTGCTGGTCAAACGTAACACCGAGCCTTCCCGAAGATGCTGTCACTTTCCAAGTAGAGCCAGCTGAACCAAGATGAGGCCACGGAGCAGAACAAAGGCCAAACCAAGATAACTCAGAACCAGCACGACCCTTTGAACCACGGACTGGACAGCCAACTCGAAGAAGCACCATCAGACCAACAACCTCGAACCAGCTCGAGCCCTTGAACCAGGCCGACACTGCTCGACCACCAGGCCGAAGAAGAACCACGACAACCAACCAGCCACAACCCCCTCGACGACTCTCAACAAGAACCCCCCTCACCCCAGAACCAGACCCAACGTGAGCCAAGCAGAGTGTCCCTTTTTTATCCCTATCGGCCCCCTCACCGCTCCCGGCGTGACTCATGACCTCGTGCGCCATCCCCCGCACAACCGCAGGTGGGAGGGAGTTGTTTACGTCATTGCATCACAGGATGGGAGGGTTCTTCTTTCTCTTTACAGAGGAGGGGGAGGGTCATTCTTCTTTGTGTCCTGATGGAACCCTAACTATTAAAATGAATCACAGCGCATTTAATGGATTTTTACCCATTAAACAATGGAAGGCGAGCTATCTATGGAACATGCACTTACCGAGATAACTGAGCTGAAAGGACCTGAATGATGAGTGCGATAATGGTTTCCAGATTCGCAACAATATATTTATGTATATACAGGGTGTCCCAAAAGTCACCTTGAGATTTAAAAATTAAATAACATTTTTGTTTTTTAATAATATGTTTTTCTTTTCTTTTCAGAATTTAGATTAACATTTGGAAATTACCCATGGAAAAATTCACAACTGAACAAAGAACCAGGAACATCGATCTGTAGACGTTCTGACCGGTTGGGGATGTCTCGGATGTCACTATCACAAACGAGGAAACGATTTGCACCTCTACCAATACAAAGTGCACTTGGTGCAAAGGTTGAAACCGACTGATCATCGACAACACTTAAATTACTCAGTCCAAATTCAGAGGTTGGTCAATGAAGAAAACGAATTTGGTCATAAACTGATTATGAGCGATGAAGCTCATTTCCATTTGAACGGTTTTGTGAATAAGCAGAACTGCAGGTTCTGGGGATTAGAGAATCCTCGGGCTATTCATCAGCGTGAGTTGCATCCTCTCAAATACAGTGTCTGGTGTGGTGTAACTTCAGAAAGGAAAATTATCGACCCTTATTTTTTTTGAAAATGAGGATGGCAGTGCAACGACGGTCACGAGTGAGCGGTATGGAGCCATGCTCGAGAATTTTGTGCGTCCTGCAGTAAAGGATAAACCTAAGATGTGGTTTCAACAAGAAGGAGCCACTGCCCACACGGCATGAGCCACCGTGGGGCTTCGAAGGCAAATTTTTGGACACCGAATAATTTCGTGAAATTAAAAAATTTCTTGGCCATCACGTTCTCCTGATTTGATGCTTCCCGATTATTTTATTTGGTGTTACCTAAAGGAGCGTGTGTACATCAATAAGCCCCATACAATTCAGCAGCTCAAGGACAACATCTGTGCAGAAATTCGAGAGGTGCCGCCAGAGTTATTATCCGCTGCAATGGAAGATGCTGTCGAAAGAGCCCGTTTCTGCGAAGCCGAAAATGGAGGACATCTAAGCTGCAAATTTTCAAATGCAAATGCGTTTTTCATAAATAAAGCAAATTTATCTCCATTTTGAAAATTTTCTTTTGGTATCAAAATAATTATAAATTATGAAAAAAACAGAAATGTTATTTAATTGCTAAATCCCGAGGTGACTTTTGGGACACCCTGTATATATGTACACACACATTGTTGTGGGCCGGGGGTCGGGATAGATATATATATCGTGACATCCACGGGACTTGAACAGTCCCGCCAACGTAGAATGAGCCGAAACGATGGAGGCGGTTTATTTATTTATAACCCAAAGATGGCGGTTCTAATCGCTCTACCGCAAACGGGACGAGGAAGGTGGCACGAGTCGCTTTTCACCGAGTTGATAACGTTTATTTCTCTAACCAGAAATAACAAGACTCAGCAAGAAGAGGGATCCAGGGCGATTCGACGGGATGGTGGTGTGGGTTCGGGCGTGGGGAAAACACAAACAATTCCAATGGATATACCAATCTCAAACCCTCAAAGGCACCAGGTACGTACACACACACACACACACACACACACACACACACACACACACACACACACACACACACACACACACACACACACACACACACACACACACACACACACACACACACACACACACACACACACACACACACACACACACACACACACACACACACACACACACACACACACACACACACACACACACACACACACACACACACACACGTAGCTGGTCCTGGTGGTCAGGCTGGCCCGTGGTGTAAACACAACAGTCCCTGGATTGGCGTTGGACGAGCTGGCGTTGCGCTCGTCAGGGGCAGGAGACACCGTGGTGCTGTCGACCTCCTTGTGTGGGAGCAAGTTCTCTCACAGCCGCCAGGGAGCCAGTTCTGGCGCCAAGTTGCGAGCAGGAGAGGGAGGCAGGTCCGCCCGCCGTTCGACCCCGTGCTCTGAGCCAGCAGAACCCCAGAGCCAATAAAGGTGAGGCACGAGGCACAGCAAGGCCACGAGACACGATCAAATCCAGGATCGAATCAGCCCAACAAACAGCATGCTCCCAGCACAACAGCCTCCACCAAAACGGTTTTTCTGTACCGATCGTCTTCCTCTTCCCCGAACAGAACCTTTTTATCCTCCCGTCCTCGTCACTTCCAATCGAGCCGTTTTATTGGCCCACCGCCATCGCCTTCCGCCAATCGTGATCACGGGGCGGAGCCATCCGCAGCAGTCCTGTGACGTCACGGCAAGCCTCCAGGGAATACTAAAAGGGGTTTACACAGACACACTTACCATATCCCGTATCCCTATCTAATTACGTGACAATTATCATTTCCCCCTTAAAGAAATGGACATTTACTGGACAACTTATCACCACTGAATTGCTACTTATTACATCGAGATCCTGGTAAACTCGAACAGCCTGGCATACCTAATTAAACATCCAAATTACCCTTTGAATGCATACCCCCCCCCTCAAACATAACACTGCCCCCTCCTCTGGTACCGTAGCTCCTGCAAGGTATATCACAGGCGCTACCGTACCAGCCTTAACACTTACTGACTCACACCTAATTAACCTAACGAAATAAAGTAGGAGGGGCAATGGGCAGCGAGTCGCAGCTAACTTACCTATCCTGCTTAATGTACTACCCCCTTATGGCTTTATCCTCGCATAAGCAATCATTCATTTTTTATTATTATTATTTTTTTTAATTTTATCACATGAGAGCACTGAGCGAAGTTGCACTCCATCCTCTGGATCATCGCTCTTGCCCAACACTCTTCCAGTGATCTGGGGAGGGGAAACAAAAGGTTCCACAAAAACACACCACTTATACTTTACATTCCTACTCTAAGCCTTAACGACACTATTCACGGAATATTTACACTTGACCGCGTCCCCCAGTGGATGCTAATAGACCCAGCGTTACCTGGGGAGCCAATTTTCAAATTTGCTTGCCCCAAAATTATGCGGACATCATGCCCTTGCTGCACATGTCAAGTTGTGCGGGATCGAGTGGGACTCACACATCTTCACAACACTCACACCATGCTCATCATCACATTTCTAGGTCATTGTCCCCATTTTAATGATGCAGGCTGAACCCCGTCATGGCCGTGGGGTGGGTTACCACAAGATAATGGGGGCATCTCAGGTGCAACCATGCCCACAGGTAAGCTTTACTCCAACCCGGACGTTTCTCCGCCCCCGCTCCCTTTGATTCCCACCCCCCTGGTAGCCATCAGCTCTAACCCTGTACAACACACTGGAAGGGGTCTCACTGGCTCCTCTGGCCTTCCTGGGTCGCCAAGGTCCTACCCGCCTTGGTCGCCCAACCAGACCCTCTCCCAGTTGCCTCCAGACACTGTCACCATTAGCCACCAGGGGTGAATCTCCTTGAAGGGGGTCACAATTCCCGCTCACCGTGAGCTTCAGCAATCCCTGTGGACAAGCACATCATCCCCACCCACAAAACCCACATGACTCCCCCACCCCATCGGCCTTACATGTGACACCTGCATTTCTAACACTTCACCGACCATGACCTTCCCTGTTACCACACCATGTCCAATAAAAAAATCAACGTGTGCACCATACATTTCACTTCTTAACTTGAAACAACTCACACAGCACTTCTCACCCGATCCACGCACCAGGCATTGGACAGCCACTCGTGCCCGCTTTGTTACCAATTACCCACTGTCCCTATTGTCACTCTAAAACCCAGCAGAACTTACAAACCCATGCCAATTTTCCCACAATTCACTATTTTTTTTACCAAAGGAGGCACTTTGCCACAATCTCAGCAGCCGAGCATGGCCCTATATGCTCAGCCCGATCTAGTCTCCCTGACCCTCGACAGTGATCTCCAGACCCGACCTATAAAAGGGCATCTCGGATAGACCTGGCGGTTCAGCAGGAGGATTCATCTCCTGAAGCATCTGGGTAATGGCAATTTCTTCCAGCCCCCTCCCTGATCCCGAATCTCCGCCTGTCGGATCGTCACCGATGGCCTCTCGGGCACCCGACCCGGCCGACTCCACGAGGCCAGCCTGGCCGCGCACTCGGCCACTCGGTGCACGGTGGGTGGATCCTGTAGCTCCACTAGCGCTCGGACCTCAGGGTCAGGAAGAGCAGCTAAAAATTTCTCGAGTGCCAGTCTGTCCCACGCCTCCACTGTAAGGTCCCGATACGCGATCCTGACTGATTGGTAAATGTCCTGTGCCAGCTCCTGCACTGTCTCACCCGGCTTTAATCTGCGGTGCTGGAGCTGGGCCCGCACCAGATCACAGTTCGTTGCGAACCCAAACCGACGGCTCAACGCCTCGCAAATATGGGAGCTGGTCAACACCCCTCCGCGATCACGTTTAACACATCTGCGGCTGGTCCCCGCAACGTTGCCACCAAATTCCCTGTACGTTCCCGCTCATTCCACCCGTTTAGTCGGGAAATGCACTCAAATTGCGTCAGAAAAGCTTCAACGCTCCCTGACCCGTCGAAATTTACCAGGGGGATCACTTTTACGGTGGCCCGCTTCTCAGTTTCTCCCTGGTCCGAATCCAGCCCAGGGATCAAACACCCTTGTGGCTGCGTATCCAATTTCGGAGCCCACTGTGGCCAAAGATGTTTTGTGGTGAGGGTCTCATGGGTCAATTTTGCCTCCTGTTCCAAACGTTGAATGGACCGATTCAACTCTTCCCGCAGGATCTTCTGGGCCCGCACAACCTCCTCCAAGGCTCCGTCGCGAGTTTGTAGCTGATCCCCAACCAACCCAGATACTCTACTTACAAAAGACGGCTCTACCAGGCCTTTATCCAAGACTTCATCTTGGCTCATAATTTTATCTTGTTCGTCCAAACGAGCCTCCAATCCTTTTACCTCCTCCGCCAAATTCATCCCTTGCTTCCTCAGCTCTCCCCACTCTTCAACTTGCAGCTGCATACGAGCATCCACACAGGCACGATGACGTTCCAGGCTTTCATCCAGTTTATCAACCCTGGTGTTCGTTGCATCAATTTTATCTACCAATTTTTTCCGTATATTTTCCCCCTCCAATGTAATTTCTACCTTTGTTTCCTCCAATCTATCCTCGAATTTACTTTGTATTTCTCCCAATTTAACATCCACACACTCCTGCATCTCAGTTTTCATTTTCTCCATCTTTTCCCCCAATTCATCGGTCATTAAATCAATCCGTGCACCCAACTGTTGCCCCATTATCCCCAATTGATCTGTCATTTCTGCCCCCTGTGCCATCATTTCTGCCCTCTGTGTCACGAATTGATTTTCCATTTGTGCCGTCATTTCTGCCATTTGTGCCCCCTGTGCCGTCATTTTTTCCCCCTGTGCTGTAATTGCACTCATTAAACGTTCCAACATTGTCCAGATCGTCATCGTGCCGGTTTCCGGCGCTGCCGGCTCCGTTACGGACGATGAAGCACGGTCCACGCTCGGAATGGGGGAGGTTCCAACCCTACCCCCGTCTCTCCCTTCTTCTCCCGACTCGCTGCCAGACATGTGGCCTTCCTCCGCCATGGTGCAGAAGTCCCGTTTGCCGCCAATTAATTTTAATTTGAAAAATCCCGCCAAAATTTTCTCGCGCTCGCGCGCTTTTCTGTAGTAATTTTATATTCCGATTCGTGGTGAGATTTTAATCTTGGTATATTCTCCCGATACCAAATATAATTTAGAGGGGTTCGAACATCCAACACCCTGACACCAATGTGACGTCCACGGGACTTGAACAGTCCCGCCAACGTAGAATGAGCCGAAACGATGGAGGCGGTTTATTTATTTATAACCCAAAGATGGCGGTTCTAATCGCTCTACCGCAAACGGGATGAGGAAGGTGGCACGAGTCGCTTTTCACTGAGTTGATAACGTTTATTTCTCTAACCAGAAATAACAAGACTCGGCAAGAAGAGGGATCCGGGGCGATTCGACGGGATGGTGGTGTGGGTTCGAGCGTGGGGAAAACAGACAATTCCAATGGATATACCAATCTCAAACCCTCCAAGGCGCCAGGTACACACACACACACACACGTAGCTGGTCCTGGTGGTCAGGCTGGCCCGTGGTATAAACGCAACAGTCCCTGGATTGGCGTCAGACGAGCTGGCGTTGCGCTCGTCAGGGGCAGGAGACACCGTGGTGCTGTCGACCTCCTTGTGTCGGCGCAAGTCCGCAAGTCTTCTTCCTCTTCCCTCTTTTCTCCGAACAGAACCTTTTTATCCTCCCGTCCTCGTCACTTCCAATTGAGCCGTTTTATTGGCCCACCGCCGTCGCCTTCCGCTAATCGTGATCACGGGGCGGAGCCATCCGCAGCACTGTCCTGTGACGTCACGGCAAGCCTCCAGGGAATACTAAAAGGGGGTACGCAGACACACTTACCCTATCCCGCATCCCTATCTAATTACGTGACAATTATCATTTCCCCCTTAAAGAAATGAACATTTACTAGACAACTTATCACCACTGAATTGCTACTTATTACATCGAGATCCTGGTAAACTCAAACAGCATGGCATACCTAATTAAACATCCTAATTACCCTTTGAATGCATACCCCTCCCCTCAAACGTAACAATATACATATATATATACACACACACACACATATTGTTGCGGGCCGGGGGCGAGAACGACCACAAGGTGAGGAAAGCTTGCATCATCTCCCACCAAACTCCTCAGAATTGTAGGCCATCACATATATATAGATGTATATACATACATATATATATACACACACATATACACACGGGTTCCCACATCACGGTTTCACTCTATCACGGTTGAATTTCTGTGGTAAAATGCGCCGATTGTGGAATGGATCTCCCTCTCTCTCACCGTCTGGTACAGAGGAATACACAACCCTCATCTGGTCTCCCCTCACCCCCTCACGCAGCCCTCCAATCACAGACTCGGTTGTCCTTTCGATCCGGTGCCACACGGACTGTTACCACGTGACATCGTGGGGTTGTTCATCACAGTAAATAATTATGAGGAAGAACATGTTTGTTTGTTTTATTTCGGGGGGGCGGGGGATAAGGCAAATTAAACATTATAAAATGTTATAAAGAGTTTTTAAAGTAGGAAACAAAGTAATTAAATTGTGAGGAATGTTGGTTCAATTCAGAGGTAATGAGAAAGGAAGAAATAAAGAATGAACTAAAGAAGGAAATTTGAGGCAGAACGAGTTCAAGAAAAAAATTTTCAGTGAAAATATTTGTTTATTTGTTTTGAAGCAAGGAAGGGGAAATAAGATAAAGTTGAGGAACATGAAAGAGAACACTTGGGATAAAACATAATGAAGAACATATCGTGAGGGGTTTTCGCTCCTCTTCATGGAGTTCCCGACTCCTCCGAAGAGACCAGGCAATCCTCGACAGGCTCAGATTCCGACATCGTGTTCTAAACTCCCATTTACATCAGATAGGATGTCACCCAACGAGTTTCTACAAACGGTGTTCGGTTCCCGAAGATTTGGATCACATCTTCACACAATACCCTCAGTGTAGGGGACCAAGATCGTGCTTCTTCCACCATGCCCGAGAGATCGGGATCACCCGGTCGGGTGTTCCAGATTCACTCACCATTGAGCCAGGTCCTCAATTCTGCAAATCGTTGTTGAAATTTATAAAATAAATACGTCTCACAATATAAAATCCCTCGTACTTGTCTGCTCCAGCTGAAGTGTTAAGGTGCGTGGAGTATATGGAGCCTCACGGCTCTGAAAACACAAATTAAAACCAAGAGGAGAAGAAGAAATCTTCATGGAGAGGTGTTTGAAATCTCAGAGCGAGATGGACGCTGTCATTGCACCTTATATGGAGGTCTATAAGGACAGACAGAACAAGACAAAGATCACTACCTCCTTCACAATGTCAGATAACCCTCACGACCATAAGCCAAGGACGTCAATGTCATCTCAATAACCTCCAACGCCCTTGATCATCATCATCAAAAGTCAGTCCAATTTCAAGTGTTTTTCACTTTTACCACTCGTTGAGGCAAAAAAGTCAATAAATTTTAGAGTTGGTTCCCCTAACCCCATGTTATCCAATAAGGGCTTAACTTTGCACATCACGGTTTTGCCATCGTGGGGTTTTTCAAGAACTTATCCCCACGAACGGAGAGGGTCAGGTCAGGTGTGGGAGCATGCACCGGAGCAGCACGTCGGGTCTGCTGTGTATGTGTATGTATGTACGTATGTACGTATGTATGTATGTATGTATGAATGTAAAAAAATCTAATGTCGTCCAC
Source organism: Eptatretus burgeri (assembly GCF_056783735.1). Classification (NCBI taxonomy): domain Eukaryota; kingdom Metazoa; phylum Chordata; class Myxini; order Myxiniformes; family Myxinidae; genus Eptatretus; species Eptatretus burgeri. Next base: position 10,561,611 of record NC_140965.1, on the reverse strand, counting down.
CGTCGAGTGGACTCGAGGTCAAATCTTCCACCCGCATGATCACCAATTTGGCGACGGATCATCAAAAGAGACCATACGCCGTCTGCCAGGAAAACTGAATGGATCCTTACTTCGGTTTTCGGTGTACCGATCAGTTGAATGAGAATCTGTCGCTGCTTTATCTGGATCGTTGGCCTGACAGGATGTGCCCAAGCAGCGGTCCAGACAATCCGGTGGTGGCTTTATAAAGACTCCTGCGAGGTAATGGCACCAATTTCCCATGGTTGTGCTTTTTTTTACCGCACTGGGGTTGACAGCCCAATGACAAACCACAAATCAGCTGATACAAGTAAAGGGAATTAATCTTATTTAATAAATGAGGGAGGGGAGATTGGAAGAGAGAAGCATGCATTTATAAACAGGAGTTCAAAATTAAGGTACAGTGTTGTAATACAACAATTTGATGCAATAATAATTCCCTGTGCCCACGATAACTCGATCGGCTGAACCATTACCTTAACCGTTCACACGACAAATAAGTCGGACAGGCTTGGGAATTCACAAGACAATGAGATGATTGTTCCGTGGCCGTCGGCCAGGAAAGAAAAAGGGACGCAGCTTGTTTGGTGCAGCCAGCACCACCAAGGAGAAAACAACACCACAACCAATAATTGCACGACATTCCTAGAAGCGATTCAATCCACGTCTGGTTTAAAAAAAAAATTGAAAAAAATATTCTCTCTCTCTCTCTCTCTGTGGCTCCTCCAGGAGCATTATCAGCTTTGCACAATCAGGCGTTTGTGTTTTTCATGGCCCAGGACACATCCAGGCATTAAGATTTTCTCAACTCAATAAGTGATATTCCACATGCAGGGCTTCATGGAACATTTCCACCCATTTGTGCCATGCCAATCAGCACCTGGAGCCTCCAGACCTTGTGTGCTTTAAAATAAACATTTCAAAGACAGATAACAAGAAAAGATTCAAAGGCTGAACAAGGGATAATCAGGCTGTCGACACGTAATACAATGGAAGGATCCCCTCTTGCAGCCATGTTCGGCATTTCTGACCTAAAACTTTTAAAAACCACAGTTTGCTATGAATGTTCACTTTCCATCAAACATTCTTTTTTTCCAACTTCAGTGCCAACTCACCCCCCTCACCCCTCACTCTCACTCTCAAAGCAACCACCCCACTCTTCTCCCTCCAAGCCTCCCTCTCACCTCTCAAAAATTCCCCCCTCACTCCTCCTTCTCAAAGTTGCCCCCCCCTCTCATCCACCAAGCTGCCTCCCTCCACTGCCCTCTCCCCTCCCTCCCTTCACTCCACCTCCTCAAATCCTCAACTGCCTTCTTCCTTGTCTCTTGTCCCCCCTCTCCCCCAGCACCACAGAGCCTTTTCTCCTCCTCATTCGGCCCCCTCCCCTCGCTCTTCTGCAATACCCCACACTCTTTCAACAACCCTCCTTACACCCCCCCTCGTCCCTTGTCCTACCCTCCCCCTCCACCTCCTGCACCCAAAGCATCCTCCCCTACCTCTTCATTAAAAGTGTGGACCTCAAATATCCGGGGCCTTCGCTCAAACCTTTCAGATCTTTCCATGCAGGTTGCCACTGACAAACCAGACATTATCTGCCTAACAGAAACTTTCCTCTCCCAAGACGTGTCTGACTCCCAAGTATCTCTCCCTGGTTACTCCCTCCTCCCGTATGACAGACCTGAGCCTCGTCCTGGTGGAGGTGTTGCTCTCTTCATCAAAGACTCTATTCCTCACTCTCCATGCACTGCTCTCACTCCCCCACACCCCCAGGAATACCTCTGGCTTCGGCTTCCCCTCCACTCCCACCTCATGTTTATATGTGTACTGTACCGTCCACCGAACAGTGATGACTCCATCTACACCTCACTATCCGAAAACATGGACCATCTTCTATCTTCTCATCCAAACTCTCTCTTCCTCTTATGTGGTGAATTCAATTGTCATCACGCCAGTTGGCTTGGTGTGGGTACCTCTCTCACCTGCCATGGCACCTCTGCAAAAGCTTTCTGCGACTCATTGGGACTGACTCAATCGGTTAACTTCCTGACCCGGATCTCAACCAATGGTACTCCATCTCTTCTGGATCTGATTTTGACAAATTTCCCTGACAATATCTGCTGCTCTTCCTTCGCTCCAATCGGTTCTTCTGACCACGTCCTTGTCAAAGTGGACATCTCTCTGGCTGTTATCAGAGAACCACCTCACCGCTGTCGAGTCTGGCATTTCACTCAAGCCGACTGGCAGGGTCTCCGAGCAGCCATCAAACTTACAGACTGGTCTCCTATCACTACTTTCTCAAACATCAACTCATCCTGGGAATTCTTTCAAAGAAACTTGCTCTCCCTCATGCAGAGATTTATCCCCTCTCGTGTTCAGTTGTCTTACCCTTCCTCCCGCCCTTGGTTTACTGAAGCTTGTGGCAAGGCAGTTGTCCTGAAACAACTTGCCTTTGCCTCATGGAAAGCAAACCCAACTGAGGGCAATCTCAGTTCTTTCCAGAAAGCTCGGAACAAGTGTGTATCTACCCTCAGGAGAGCCAGAAAACAACATCTTTCTCATCTCAAGTCTGAACTCTCAAACCTCTCTCCCTCCTCAAAATCCTGGTGGCGTTTAATCAAATATGTTTCTGGTGTATGTTCCCCCTCCATCCCCTCCCTTACCTCAAATGACCCAACTGCTGATTCCACACGTGATAAAGCTGAATGTCTAAACTTGGTGTTTGCAGCTAAATCTTGTGTCCTAAACCCATCACTATCTCTACCCACTTTACCCAGTCGCACCCAACTGTCCCTGGACTCTATCTTTTTCTCCTGACAAGGTGGAGAGCTTGCTTTCAAACCTCGAGTCAGATTCTGCAACCGGTCCAGACGGCATCAGCCCACGTGTCCTCAAAGCCTGCTCTTCTGCTCTTGCTCACCCTCTCTCTGTTCTATTCACCCTCTCATTTGCCCAAGGTCATCTGCCATCTGCTTGGAAATCTGCTAACATCACTGCCCTGCATAAAAAAGGTGCAAAAACAGATCCCTGTAACTGCAGACCAATCAGCCTTCTCCCAATCATCAGCAAGGTGATGGAATCCATCATCGCTTCAGACATGAAATCCTTCCTCTTCTCCAATGGCTTGATTTCCAATCATCAATTTGGTTTCAGACCAGGTCACTCTACCCTGGATATGCTGCTTCTGCTCTCCCATCAATGGATGGAGGTCCTCAATGCCAGACAGGAAATCCAAGCCGTATCCCTGGACATATCACGTGCTTTTGACACAGTCTGGCACCCTGCACTACTCACCAAACTCTCTTCCCATGGTATTCAAGGCCATCTCCACTCATGGCTCGCAGACTTCCTCTCCTGTCACAGTCAACGTGTGGCCCTAAATGGAGTTCTTTCATCCCCTCTTCCTGTGCAGGCTGGAGTTCCTCAAGGTAGCGTTCTGGGCCCTGTTCTTTTTCTGGTTTTCATCAATGATCTCTCGGATTCTCTGGAAAATCCTATATTTCTCCTTGCCGACGACTCCACCCTCTGCCGTACCATCTGTCATCCCTCAGACCGGCAAGCAGCAGCTTCTTCGCTCACAGCAGATCTGGATAAAATCACAAACTGGTCCAACACGTGGAACATGTCTTTCAATCCAGACAAATCTCACACTCTCACTATGTCTCTTCGAAAGGACCGTTTAGAAAACCCCCCCCATCCACTTTCTCAACAATCCTCTGGAAGAAGTCTTTTCTTTCAAGCTTCTTGGTCTCACTATCTGCCATGACCTTTCCTGGGAAAGTCACATTTCCAACCTCGCCTCAAAAGCCAGTCGCTGACTGGGAATCCTCCGTCGTGCAAAGTCCTTCCTCGGCCCTCTTGAGCTCCTGACCACTTACAAAGCTTTTGTCCGTAGCCTGATGGAGTACTGCTCTCCCTTCTGGGCTGGTGCTCCTGCCTCCCACCTTTCTCGGCTTCACGCTGTCGAAACCAGGGCATTTAAGATCATCGGCATCTCCCGCAATGAAGCTGACTCTTTGGGCCTCTCACTCAATCACCGCAGGTTAGTCGGTGGTCTTTCTGTCTTCTACTGACTCCTCTCCAGCATTGCCCCCCCTGCTCTCTCTGCGATTTGTCCCCACCACATTTCCACAGGGCGCTCAAGGTCCGCCAACAACCCCCTTCTGGTAAAACTACCAAAATCACGAATCACTGCTCATCTTCACTCTTTCATTGCTCTTTTTTCCCGCCATTGGAATAAACTTCCTCACTCTATTCTTTCCCATTCTTCCCTCCAGGCTTTCAAAACAGCTGTTCACCACCACCTCTTATCTTCCCCCATCCAAATCCTCAATCTTTTCTACCCCCGATAATCCACCCAAGCCCACTTCCTTCAATTCCCCTGCTTTCCTTCCTGAAAGTCCCTGTAATGTCCATCTTCTCTTCGCCATGTCCCCCGTCCCATCCCCATCCCTCTCCCTTCCACAGTTCACCTAATGTGTCTGTTCCCCACTCTTTTGTCCCTTCCACTCCCGCCCCTCTTGTCTCATGCCTCCTTGCTGTGAGTTGTGTGTTAGCTCTCATACGAGCCTTGATCAAGGTATACAAAAAAAAAAAAAAAATTATAGGCAACCAGGCCTGTGCAGCATTTTTATACATGACCCGAAGCATGCTGGGAAGCATGTTATTTGCTAACTTAACATGTGGGCCACACCCATGTGGAAGCCATTGTTTGGTGTCCCTCATTTACCCTGGTGTTTCCATATTTTTGTTCACTATCTGCATATATTGTACATGAACTTCAATAATTGCGTACAATGTATATACAGTGCAGTATATACGAGGTCTGACAATAAAGTTCCAAGATTAAAGCAATATAAAATTTTATTTTAAACGTACCAATAATGTTTAGTGGTCGCTGTCAAGGTAATCTCCCTGAGAGTCAACACAGGCTTGCCAATGTCACTGCCATGCTTCAAAGCATCCATGGAAGTCGTCTGAAAGGCCATTTAGCTCAGTGGTCACAGACAGCTTTCTTCCACTGATGCAAAATGAGCTCCTCTCAATGGGATGTCGATTTTGGTAAAGATCCAAATGTGGATCTGGATACGAGAATCATTTAACTTTTTAAGTGATCCTTCACCATTGAGAGATTGGGCCATAAACAATATGCAGCAAGATATTTCAAAAATGTATTCCACCCAATATGTTCTTGTGGATCAACATTGCGGGGCGGAGGTATGCGCTCCACCGAGTGCCCTTCTCGTTTAAATAAGAGTCAATACGGTGAGACTAAATAGATATCTTGTTTCATATATTTGTTGTCATTCTCCAAGTGAATCTGATTGGGTAAATAAAAGTACATTTGATATAATACACCGAGATAAGGTAACCGTCAAACAGCTGAAAGTAAAGGTGTGGCCTTCGCTATAAACCTGAAAGAGAACTGGCTTTGGGCGAGGAATTGAAGAGTGGTCGTGAATGGGAGAATGTCAGATTGGGAAGGTGTTTACCAGTAATAAGGTTCTTCAGGGGTCATTATTAGGACCATTGTTTGGAATTTATATTGATGGGGTTAAATGTGAAGACGACCAAAAAGAGAGGGGCGTCCATGCCCTGAGAGACACCATAGATTATATGGACACTTTTTGGGAGATGGACAAGCACTCCCCACTTGGGTACTCCACAATGGCAAATACCCTCAGGCGTATCCCCCTCTCCAAAGAACATTAATCCCCCTCTTAAGCAGCGAGGTGCAACCTCAGCCACACCAGAGGGAGGGGGGAATTCCAAGTTCCATTGGATTTCCTCCCTCCCCACTCGGCTCTGGAAACTGGAGTCTCGTAAATAACCCGTGCTCCTGTTCCCCCGGCCTGTTGGCAAAGAATGTGAGTTGGCGGTAAAGATCACCCACGAGTATTCATCTACAGCCTTAGTATGCCGGTCCTTCAAGGGGATTGGGTGCCATTGCTGTTTGAGGGAGGATGGGAAGGGGGGGCTTACGCTGGGGCTCGGTTTTCTGAGCAGCGAGGGTAGGAGGGAGGGAAGGGGTAGCCCCCACCACACTGCGGTGGCCAGGGCCTGGGGGTATAAATACCCAAAAGCTGGTATACCACTGTCAATGATGCCACCTCATGCTGTATGACAACCTTAAAATGGGGAACCCAACCACAATTTTTTTTTCTGAAAACCATTGAGAATCATTAATCACGGTCTAATTTGAAGAGGAAAAAAAAATTGGAAATTGTTTTTGCCACTCACAAGGGTCAACAAGAAGCCTGAGTGTCGATTTTCCATTTCACCAGTGACGTCACACCCTGAAGCCGTATTGATCCGAACGGCGGCTTCACATCGAGAAACAGTACATGTCGAGTTTGGATTCAGATACTGATTCTACCTTCATAAGTAACACTGATGGTTCTGAGAATGTTGAAAGTGATCAATGGGATGTTCAAGAAAAGTTGGAGACAAAATTAGTGATGGACATGCTTTCAGGGAGAATTGTGGAGCTGTATAATTTTGAGCCTTGTGCGAGCAATTCAGAGGAAGAAGGCGGAAGTGTTCGTGAAGATGAAAACGTTGGTCACATGATCACTTCAGCTCGGTGGGGTTTGATTTTCCATTGGATTTGCGGTTTGTTAGGGAGGGACGATGGATTAATTGATAAATCCGTTTGTAGATTACTCGAGTAGAAATACCCATCATCGCCCAACAGCACGGGCATCAACAACGCCCAGGCAAACTCGGACACCGTGTACAAAATGGACGAATGCTTTGTCCCACCATCGCAGGCTGACGAGATTGATGTCTTGTACATTATGGAATAGTCCCGTTTCATCCTTTTCCCGGATGCCATTCGTGTCAAGACCTGGTATTGGCTTAATGATTCGGGTGATGGGCTTGGGATCCGAGGGTCCTGAGTTCAAATCGTGCTTGGGTGTTGAATTAATACCGTGTGGGGTTGACTCAGCTTGTCATCCTTCTCAGGTCGGCAAAATGTGTACCAGCTTGCTGGAATGACTGGGATTCTGGGTTTCCTTGGTCAAAACTAAGTTCCAGGCTTTCAGTGACATCTTGGATGCTGCCATCGTGTCTGTTCCTGGTTGTTGTGAGGATGTTGACGTCACGCAGAGATTCACTTTCATTGGCAGTGATATTCATGTTTCCGCATGTTGTGAGCAAGATACCAAAAGACATCTGGTTCGGGCCTGGGGATTCATGGATTCACTGGATCATGGGGTGTGGTGCTGTCCGTCCCTATGCAGGAAGACGAAAGTCCAAATCTTTAAGTCCTTGGTGTTTCCAGTCTTGCTCTATGGATGTGAGACTTGGACTCTGACCAGGGATCTTAACCGGAGACGTAACTCCTTCGGTACCAGGTCTCTTCGTCAGATCCTTGGCTCCCGCTGGTTAGACGTTGTGTCCAACGAGCGGTTTCTGAGAGAGACCAAGATGAAATTTATTTCCTGTGTTGTCCGTGAGCGTCAGCTGTGGCTGTATGGAGATGTGGCTTATTTTTCTGATGCTGATCCAGCACACCAGATTCTCTCAGCGAGGGAGCCTTGTGGGTGGAAGAGGCCAATGTGCCAACTTGCAAGTGCATGAGTTGAGTTCCTTCTTGGTCTTCCGTTTCATTCTGTCTGGCCACTCTCCCACAAAGTCTTGATTTGTGAAGTGCTGCAGAGACTATTGTCCTTCCGGCAGGTACTATCTCGGCCATGGAACTCCATAGTTTTGTCAGAATGGTCATTGGGTTATTGGTCACCTTCCTGGTCAAGGTCCTTCTTGCTCAGTTACATAGTTTGGTCGGACTGCCCAGTCTCGGAAGAGTCAGGATAGTTCCATATTCTTTCCATTTCCTAATGATGGAGCTCACTGTTCTCTTGGGAACTTTCAACGCTCCAAGAAATTGTTTTATACCATTCCCCATTTCTTTTCCTTCTCACAATTCTATCTTGGAGTTCTACGGACAGTTCCTTGGACTTCATGGTGGAGTTTCTGCTTTGATGTGCACTGTCACCTGCAGGTGCACTGTCACCTTTACTTCTTATGGATTTCTTTCTAAATTATGTCCATTCAATTGAATTAGCCAGCCACAGGTGGACTCCAATCAAGAAGTAGAGACATCTCAAGGATGATCAAAGGATGTTGGATGTACCTCAACTCACTTTGGAGTGTCATAACAAAGGGGCTGGATACTTGTTCACTCTGTTACTTACATATTAATTCATTTATTTACTTCTTGAAAATCTACACACCCCACCTTTAAAGTGTGGTTGGGGGTGCTGTGTCTTTTAAAAAATTTATTCCTGTGGATTCCACATATTTGCACCAGGAATCCATCGTCTCTTCAGTCAACTCATCGCCCCCGTCCACTCTCCCCACCCCCACCTTTTAAAGGCAAAAATTCAGGTTCTTTGTTAAGTTTGGATTAAAACTGTGAAAACTGGCAGGGCACCTGCTATGCATGTTTTTCAGTGTTGAACGTGAACTGTTTCCTCCTCCCCCCCCGCACCAACGCCACCGGGGGACTGGCCTGCTCCAATCATCTCCCACCGTGGACAAGGGGTCTTCACACAAGAGCAATTTGAGATTGTGCGGAGGATGCGCGATGTGTCAATGGGTGACGGAAAACAGGTGTCACCAAGCCAGAGCCAGCAAACCTCTCAACCCTCCCCAAATCTGACTTTGGGACCAGAATAGGCATCCGGCCTTGTGGACACGTTGCACTCCACCTGCAGTAATTGAGGGTTTATAAACGAATCTTTTCCCAATGCTTGGATACCCCCTGGAGTTTTAACTTTTTGTAACTGTATTTTTCTTTGGTATAATTGTGGGTATTATTTATTGCACATTCAACTTTGCATATATTGTTTCTTTCAAGACTTTATCACTTTGACTTCCTCACTCGTGGAACATTGCAGAAAGAATTGGGCCTCCAATAACAGCTCGTTAAAGCAGATTTTTTAATATCTGCTTTATTTTTTTTACAGAAAATGTGAACATTTTTTCAATCAAATTAGCTTTAGAATGTTTGTTGGATTAAATTTAATCCACCAATTAGCTTTTTTAACAATTAAAAATTAGCTTTAGCATAGGATGAGACCTCCTCCATGTCCTCTTGAACCTGCAACGAAAAAATCCACACATCAGCTCTCACAAGAGTCGGTCCAATCCATCCAGACTAACTCGCAACCTTCACTTGACTGTAAAATAATTTGAATATTCTTTTTGAAACTTTGATTCTTGCTGCATGCTCACAGGTCACAATGCAATCAATCTGTACTGGCTCTGAAGCTGCTTCCATCCAAACTCATCCGATCCTTCTTTACAACATGGCTGCAAAGTCAGTTCATCCTCTCCCATCTCTTCATTCCTGTCTATTCTGTCATGTCTGACTCGTGTAGTCCTATGCAAACCCCCCCCCCCCGCAGCCCACCCCTTGTTTTGCACATGCCTCGTTGAGCTATGCAAATGAGGGTGGAAGAAAAATCTGTACATGAATGAGATGATCTTTTTGCGTGCCACCGGATTTTTGTTGTTTTGAGTAAATTTGATCAGTTTGTAATTTTAAAGGACCCATATTGCTCTTCAAACAAATCTAAACAGCAATTGTTACCTTCCATGCATATTGTCATTCTCATTTATAAGAGACTTAGACACTCACAGCTCAGAATTTAAGTCTTCATTTGAAAGATAAGTTTCATCAGAATGTTTCACCTTAACAGATTTGACTTGCAAATCACAACTCCAAACCTGGTCTTACTTAGCAAGCTGCTGAGGAATTGAAGAGCAAATAGGAGAGCCCGTGACCACTGCGAGAGCAGCTGGGTTGTGCGTACGGTGAACGGTGAATGGTGAACGTGTGTCCAGTTTCTGGATCTGTTGGTCCCTCAATCTCTATGTCAGTGGCATGCCAGTTTGGCAGGCTACGGGAGGGCGCACGAGATGAAATCTTCAAAGCAACACCAAAGATATCCCCAACTGAATCTGATTGTCCCAGCCCACCTCCATCCAATAAACATTGGGTCTTGAATTCGTGATGCTTGTCCAGCTAGGATGGGCACTGATAAAGTCGGTGGGGTGTTTATTGATGAAACAAGAAGCTCGGAGTGACCCACTGACCTCGCATCTGCCACCAGGCGTCATCGGACCCTATCAAACCCGAGGTTCCACACAACCAGTGCTGTGGCAGCCATCGTGTTCACGTTGTGTGGAGCCAAGGGTGAACCATTTCTGGGAAAGTCAAATTGTGAATATTATGCATCAGGAAGAATAGGCAGAAGTGTTCTGAACAGGGAAAGCAAATTTCATTCAATTTCGCAATCTCATTGTTTCTTTTATCCATTTCTCTACAATTAAAAGTTGCATTGCATCTCCAACAGCACAAGGTTCATTATTTGTGACATTTTCATTCACATTAAATAAACCATTGTAGATAATTCTCAACTAAATGATGGCCAAACTGATCTGTAAACAACACTCTGTACCTTCATATGGCTAAGTCCTATCTTGATTGCTGTTGAAACCAGCTGGTTCTTTTGTGAGGTCAGCAACCAACAGTGAGGGAGAAGAGACTGTTGACAAACAATTTCCAACTCCATACGACTCGTCTGTGAAAGAAACGTGATGACACACAAGGAACAAGGAACTTTTACATAGGTGGGGTAGTTGACACATCATACCTGTGCTGCATCAGTTTAATTAATGAGGAGGAGGCATGTGGATCAGATGTGTGTGTGTGTGTGTGTGTGTGTGTGTGTGTGTGTGTGTGTGTGTGTGTGTGTGTGTGTGTGTGTGTGTGTGTGTGTGTGCCTGCGTGTGTTGGGGGAAGAGACCAACAGCACATTCACCTTTTGATGAAACCTTCTCACAGGTATCCATACATCTCAGCTACCTACCATTCATGCCAATATTAATGTATCCTTCTATCCCGAATGCATCTCAGCACTTACCAAACTCAAATTTTAACTTATCCACCGTTTCTGCTGCCACGACCTTTCCAGGGAAACTATTCCATGCATGAACAACTCTTGGTGAAAAAGCCCTGCCCTACGACCGTCCTAACTCTTCTATTCATCAGGTTGTGACCCCTGGTCTTGTCAATGCCCATTGTGCTGAAAAACTTTGCATTTACTTTGTCTATACCCTTCATTTTCTTCAACATTTTTAAACATATTCCCTCTCAATCATCTTTCCATTTATAAAGTTTTGTCTCCTTCAGCCACTCCTCATATAGCTTAGTTTAGTTATCCCCGGAGTCAATCTCGTCGATGCTAAACCCTGTCTATGGGAGCTATGTCCTTCCACAGATGTGGTTACCAACACTTCATACAATACGCCAGATGAGGCCTCACTAAATTCCTTTTTCATGACCTCTTAATTTGTCATTTATCCCAGTGAATACAACCCAAAACCCTACTAGCTTTACCTGTGGCTGCCTGGCACTGTGTTGTTTGCTTACCCCCAATATCAACTCCCACCCCCAGATCCTCCTGTGTCACACAATCCAAGACTACCTCCTTCGTAACATAGTCCCTATTTTACTTACTCTTACCCTCCTCAATAACTTTACATTTCTTTGTTAAACTTTATCTGCCAATATTTTGCCCAATCTGTTAAAGAATCTGGACTTTCCTGAATCTCTGATTACCACCCTCTTTGCAATCTTTCTTACCTCCAATATAAGTGTCATCAACAAAGTTAGAAAGCCGATTCCATGCTATCAAAATCGTTGATGGCAATTATGAATAATAATCTTACTACCGCTCCCTGAGGTACCCCACTACTGGTATCCTCCAAGCCACCGATCCCTGAGGTACCTCACTACTGGTGTCCCCCCAGCCAGACATCCTCCCTTGACTTCTTATCAGTCAGCCAGTTTCCAATTCAGTGAGTTACCCGACCAACTGCTCCACACGCCCTCACCTTGGCGAGCAACGTCCTATGTGGTACCTATCAAATGCCTTTAGAAAGTGAAGATATACTTTATCCACTGCACTTCCCTTATCCACCCAATCAGAAACTGTTTCATAGAACTCCAATAAATTTGTTAAACATTTGTGAGTGAGCAAACTTTCCCGATATCATTTCCTCCAACAAGGTATGTGTATCACAGCCAAATGAGTTCCTTCCATGAACCGAGTCATTTCCCATTTCTTCAATACCCCTTACTCCCGCCCTGTCAAAACACACAACTCTACGTCTAGGATTCTTCCTGCAGAATGAAGTCTGCATACTTATTAGTTAATTTGCCAAGAAAAAACATCTCCCTGACCTCATTCCTACCCGTCTACACCCCAGTGTCACCCTTGCCTGCACTCACTCCAACCTCACCCCTGCCTGCCTCTCGCTCCAACTTCACTGGCCTACATCGACAGATGAGATAAACAATATAAACAATCAACTCAAACTTGATACGAGCATGGGAAGTTAATGACTGCTGATGTTTTGAGCATTTAAGTTTATTTCCTCAACTTCTCTCCTGCAACATGAATATCAAACAGGTGAACCGAAAGCAGTTTTAGCAGCACTTTTTCATCAGAGTACTTACAGCTCTTACCTTGAGTGTTCCTTGCTGAGCCATGTGCTCAAGGTCTGCTCCTCCCCACAGTGCACTGCTTGGTCTGTATAAAGTTTGCCCAGAGGATTTGACCATACTCCGTCGGTTTTCCTCCAACACTTTTTCAGCCAAAGCAGTCGGAGAACCCACCTGGAATAGGTGGGATCGTAAAGCAGAGTTGAACGTAAAAAATAAGAAAAAGAGCAATGGGAGATGACAGACCTTCGCCAAGACTTTTTGGTGTGGCGTTTGTGTATTGGTGTGTTACGTAATTAAGAAGAAACATAATTAGAACTGTTACCTTATAACTGTTAACAGTGATGACCGGGTCCCAAGACGTCCCGCTATGATTGGACACCTGACCCTGACCCATGACGTTTTTTGTGATTATTCAATTGAAAATAGAATGTGATTGAAAGAAATCAACTGGAAGACCAAATACAGTCCTGCATTGGAATCATCAGAAGGAACCCAAACAAGCAAAAATCAAAGATGAAATTGGGAGGAAGCTGGCGAGGATTCTCATTTTACCTGCTACTCCTCTCCCCTCCAACCCACTGAGACTCAGCCAAGTGAGCCTTATTTAAAAAAAAAAAAAAACAACCAATAAATCAAAAATGTCAACAGGAATCCAGATAAAAAAGAATTAAATAAATCTGGTTGCCAGACCACGCATCCGATCAAGTTGAAATCCAAAACCTGTATTCCCAATCACTACTAGATCATAAATGTGAAGTTTCATGTCAATTGATTAAGCGGTTCCAGAGAAAACATTATTTAATATTTTTCTTCAATTCAATATGGATGCCAAACCATGTGACCTATCAATTATTCCTCAACAAAATTGTACAGCCATGGCTTGGGGAACATTTGTGTGATGGTTCCCCTCGATCTGTCCAGCCGTTCTGGAGAAGATTTTTTTACAGGTTTTAGGGTCAATCCCATATGGCTGTCATACCATGCGACCTATGACAACCTGTGTGTGAACCTTTTGTTGCTCATCAATCGGCAGTGACACTTTTAAAGTTTCACCTGGATCTGTTCAGCCACTTCAGAGAAGATTTTTGAAGCTTTAAAAAAACAAAAAAATGGCTGCAAAATCACGTGACCGATGACGTTATCAATTATTTTTTTTCTGCAGACCATTTTATCCTGAGATGACCCTCAAAATTTTTCATAATGATCAGATGTAACGTTGTACATATGCAATCATGACGTCATAGCAAAGGCACCTATGACGTCATTAAAATCACACTTATTCCCCATGAGTACTCACCATGTGACAAGTTTCAATTTTTTCCTTGGTGTGGTTTCAGAGATGGAGGTCCAAAGTTTTTCCATTTTTCCAACATGGCTGCCACACCACGAGATTTATGACGTCATAATTACATTAAAACATTCTACTTGAGCACTCACACTTTTGCTAAAAAATTCGTGTGAATCGGATAAGCGGTTGCAGAGAAAACAGAGAAAATTAGTATTGATGGACGGACGAACAACCCGAAAACATGATGCCACCGGCGACTTCGTCAGCGTGTACTAGATCCTAAATAAAAGCAAGACAACTCCCATGACCATGCAACATTCATAGACTACCCCAATATCGTTACCTATCCTTTACAATCTGTGCTTCATCCAAATTAAGGAAACACAATGCAGAGATTAATTGCGCTGAGATTTGAATCAAAATACAGTAACATTGTTATGAAGATATTTTCCCCAGCTTGACGTCACAGAAACCAAGACCTTCAAAGATCATTGGAATATCCCACGCCGAATCTGAGTCGATAGGCCTGTCACTTTCACATCACAGAAAGGTTGGTGAGCAGTGTTCCTGAATGTGTGTTGCAGACTTCAGGAACTTTTCCAACCTCACCAAAGAATTATATAATTCACTCAAGTACAGCATCTCCAGAAGGATGAGGTCATTAAACTGTCTGACAAAGGTGATGTAGGAGTACTTTGGTACAATGATCTTCACAAACAGGAAGCCATCTGGAAACTTTCCGACACTGGTTTCAGGATGGCTTCCTGTTGGCACCAAGGTCAAAGCACCTTAAATCAGTGATCCAAAATTCTGTCAAGGAAAACATCCAACATCTGATATCAAAACCAAATCCCACCGACGACTTGCATTCTCAAATTTACGACTCCAAGACCATCATACATTTTTACCTTTCACCAAAGATCCCCAAAGCCACGAACCCAGTCCATCTTATCGATTCCAACTTGCAGTTTCCCGAACAAACTGATCTCCGGTTATTGTGATAATAAGATGGCTTCTCTCATTCAATCTTCACGCTCTTTCATCAAGGACACCGAGCACACACTCACAACAATAGTCATTCTCTCATGCCTCCATTATCAAATGTTCCTCACCATGCTCACAATTACTCAGGTTTTGCCATTTTTGCCGAGACATTGAGAACTTCACATCCAGGTCAAATGAGATGTGTAAGATTTTTGCTGAGTTTGCCTTTTCCAGCTACATTGTGGCTGGAGCACTGGAGCAGGCCCCACAATACCGACACACGGATGTTTAAAACTCCATTATTTTTTCCATTCACCATGTTCAAAACTCCATTATTACAACCCCCAATTTAATAACATTCCAATGTGAGGCTTGCATGGTACATTATTGGTCTCACCAACTCCACTGAGAGTTTCCCATACTTGACCAGAAGGTCCATCAGTGTACCTGTGAACAAAACAGCGGCAGCTGTCTTTGAGCATGCTCCAGAAGTGTTATCGTAATATCCTTAATTGAGCACCAAAATGTGAAATGAAGACATCCCAGGGCCAAAGATTCAAGGGAAGGATGGCGAAGAGATGTCCGCACTCATCTTGCTGGAGTTTGAACATGCGTCCATCGATAAACTGTCACTCTGTTTAACATGACTTGTGATACGTGCTTACAAAGTCTTTCAGATGAACGTTAAATGGTGTCCTGTCTGTTCCCGTTGGTGTGAAACATACCATGGTATGTGCTTGGTCTTGGATTAATGGTTAGGGTGGTGGGCTTGGGATCTCAGGGTCCCGAGTTAAAATCCTGCTCAGCCGTTGAATTAATACCAGGTCGGGTTGACTCAGCCTATCATCCGTCTGAGGTCAGCAAAATGAGTACCAGCTTGCTGGAATGATTGAGCCATTTGAGTATCCTGCGTCGGATTGGTGACCCATCCAGGATTGCGCCAAATAGCCTCGGAGACTGCTGTGGCAGCACCAACGCTCTATGCAGAGTGTGGTCCGAATGCAATGGATACCATGGTGTCTTTCACGAAGAGGATTATGAGTCATCGCCGGCACCCTGAAAAAAACTACAAATTTCTGCTCCAAAAAATACACAAATCAACACCTTTCCGGTGAAACTACCGAAATGCAGATTGGTTACCTCACTCAGATTACCTGGTGAATTGCAAGCCTACATTGACCTCGCCATCAATCAGGGACTGTCAACCTTCAGTGTGCTTATTTTTTGTGAATATGGAAAGAAATACCATTTGTTCCTTAATGTGTGTCCTCTATATCATGATTCAAAGTTTGTGTTATATTCATGAAAATGTCTTTTCTAGAAACAAAAATTGACAAAGGTTTAATGTTTTTACTCGCATAAAGAGTGATTTACCAGAAGAGCAAATACTCTGATGATAACATGAGATTAGAGATAACCCGATGAGACGACATCATGTTTCGAGCAGGACTGTATCTTCAAAATGAATGATTCCAGGTAAGTGTGCTCGACTAATGTCTTAAACCCCACGTGACGTTTCTTTTATCCCGTATCTCAAGTTCAGTTACCGTGATGATGTTTCATGCACCGATTGATTTACCTTAATATCGGCGTGGACGATGTTCCTGCTGAGCACGTAAATCAAAGTGGAAACGGCCTGTGGGGGGTAAAATGAAATGATGGTGAGTGAGACAAGTCGAGGATTTGCTCCATGTGGATTCATGTTCTACATGATGTTTCAATAGTATGGATGGAATCAGGTTGGAGCATTAACCCTAAGCTGGAGCAAAAGAGGGAGCTGGGGCATGAGTGAATGTTGATATTACAGAGTGAGAGTGTGTATGTGTATATGTTTGTTTGGGTGTGCATCTGTGGCATCTGTGGCATGTGTGTGTCAGAGCTCGAAACAACATATATTGTACGTGGGGTGGGAATGACACATCTTGACACCGGACAAAGGGAGGTCAAACATGGGACAGAAGTTAAGTCATGGGTATACAGGGGCTCTGTAAAAGGAGGAATAACAGTGAAATAAAAAGTAAAAAAGAGGTGGAGAGAGAGGAGACTAATAATAAATAAAAAACGGAAGAGGGGAAAAAAAAAGGTGAGGTCAGACAGAACAAATGAAACAAAAAAGAGAGAGAAAAAGATTGAAAATTTGTGAAAGACAGAAAATGAAAAGAGCTCATTTATTCCTGTTGGATGACAACTTGATGATTCCGAAGATGAGTCTTTCTTCTTTTGTCAATGGGACTGAAAGAATGTCTGGGAAGAAACAACTGGCTTGAAGAGATCCATCTCGTCGGTTCATACATCGAACAAGTGATCGCTCAGGTTCCCAGGTATAAATGTTCTTACAGTGTGCACGTGACTGTGTGTGTAGATATGGACGCTAAACCGGGCATCCCGTCCGTCGGTGTTAAGTGGTGGACGTTAAAGATCTCACGGTGTCCTTTGTGAAGAGAGGGCTAGCTATTGCCTGCACCCTGAATAACTTCTAAATTGCTCCTCTAACTTACAGGGGGCACTGCATTGGTAGCAAAGCTGCACCACGAACAAATGATTATACCCACAGCCATGTGCTGCATTGGAAAGAAGAGAAAGAAGAGGAAAAATAAGAAGATGACTCCATAGATGATATCAGTGGCCCCTGGACATGAGAGAGAATGCTTGTGTGGGTTTTTCAAGATGTGATGCATGATCGACTGTCAGGGCTATCTATACCTCTTCAAAACAGGAATATTTCATGGTCAAGTTCTCTACCTGTTGCAGTGAGCTTGAAAGGAACTGTCCTGTGATCTCAGAAAATCCATCCAACATAATCCTGAACAATCCTTGAAAGAAAGAACAATCCTGAATTACTCAACACGCATTTATCCGATTGGACACCGCCCCCTTTTCCCCAAACAAAGGTTACTTTACCTCAATTTTTTCCTTTTCCGCCTCTTCCAACATGAGTTCTTCTTCCTGCTCTTCCTCAATCTTTTTTTCTTTTCCAACTCTTCCCACCTGAGTCCTTCTTCCCATTCTTCATTATATTTTTTCCTCTTCTCGTACGAGACCTCTTCCCACTCTTCCTCAATTCTTTTCCTTTTCCGACTCTTCCTTAATTCTTTTTCCTTTTCCAACTCTTCCTCATTTTTTTCATTTTCCCACTTTTGTTCAACAAATTCTTCTTCTTCACAAACAAGCCCTTCTTCCCACTCAAGTTCCATTTTTTCATTTTTCCACTTTTGTTCAACAAATTCTTCTTCTTCACAAACAAGCCCTTCTTCCCACTCAAGTTCCATTTTTTCATTTTCCAACTCTTGTTCAACAAATTCTTCTTTGCAAGCCCGTTTACACCTCCACACTTCCTCCACCAGGACATCTTCAATTTCAATTTCTTCCTTCTCATGCTCCACATCACCATCGAGAGAAGCATTTCCTTGAAAGAAAAGGTGAAATTTGCATAAACACAGATGATGTGAGAATTCAGCACAAGCAAAACCATGGCGGTAATCTTAACACATTGATGTCATTTCAAGATGGTTTCAATCAACTTTAGCCTGTTCTGTCCAGTCGTATATCATTATCAGGAAAACCTCGATTGTGCCTTATGTTTAATGTCTGGTAAATGTACCTTGAAATTCAATAGTGTTCAGCAAAGGTACACTTTCAGATTTATTCCCAAACTAGCAAGTACCACCCGTCACTTCGCTAACGGGAATACGGAGTGCAAAGAGAGAGGGGGGGGGGTGGAGGAGAGAGGGAGGGGTGGGGGAGAGAGGGACGGGTGGGGGAGAGAGAAGTGGGGAAGGGAGACAGAGACAGAGACAGAGACAGAGACAGAGACAGAGACAGAGACAGAGACAGAGACAGAGACAGAGAGAGAGAGAGAGAGAGAGAGAGAGAGAGAGAGAGAGAGAGAGAGAGAGAGAGAGAGAGAGAGAGAGAGAGAGAGAGAGAGATGTGTGGGAGGGTGCTGCACTGTATTAGGAGTGGCGGAGTGAGGATGGGTAGGAGAGAGATAGAGATAGAGAGAGAGAGATGTGTGGGAGGGTGCTGCACTGTATTAGGATTGGCGGAGTGAGGATGGGTAGGAGAGATAGATAGATAGATAGATAGATAGATAGATAGATAGATAGATAGATAGATAGATAGATAGAGAGAGAGAGAGAGAGAGAGAGAGAGAGAGAGAGAGAGAGAGAGAGAGAGAGAGAGAGAGAGAGAGAGAGAGAGAGAGAGAGAGAGAGAGAGAAGAGATAGAGAGAGAGAGAGGGAGAGAGAGAGAGAGAGAGAGAGAGAGAGAGAGAGAGAGAGAGAGAGAGAGAGAGAGAGAGAGAGAGAGAGAGAGAGAGAGAGAGAGAGAGAGAGAGAGAGAGAGAGAGAGAGAGAGAGAGAGAGAGAGAGAGAGAGAGAGAGAGAGAGAGAGAGAGAGAGAGAGAGAGAGAGAGAGAGAGAGAGGAGTGGGCAGAGAGAAAATGTTATGCTTTATACAATCCAAAAACCCTGAGTCGCTTTCACCCTTGTTTTGAGGGAATTTCAAGAAACAAATTTTTCACCAGAGTTGGTGTCAAAGCCACCCAATGCTTGCCTGTTTATACATTTATCGTTTTTAAAAGACTCGTCTAATAATTAATATTTTTATAAAGCATTGCAGTGAAGATATTATAATCAGTAACAAGAGCGCAAGTGAGCACAATATCCGCCCGAACAAGAAGGTATATACAGAATTGTGCTGCGACATGGAAAACAGCATCCTGGTTGTCATGGTAACCACTTTAGATGATGAACGTATGTCGCGACACACCGTTTCCACAGTCTGTACCTATGTACCAAATATGAAACGTGAAAGTTGAAAACTTTAGGAGTTAGAGTGCGGACAGGAACGGATGGAAAACAGCATCATGGTTGTCATGGTAACCACTTTAGATGACGAACGTATGTCACAACACACCGTCTCCAGTCTGTACCGATGTACCAAATATGAAACGTGAAAGTTGAAAACTTTGGGAGTTAGAGTGCGGACAGGAACGGATGGATGGACGGACGGACGACCGGTATCACATTATACGCCCATATATATGTATATATATATATATATATATATATATATATATATATATATATATATATATATATATATATATATATATATATATATATATATATGTATATATATACATATATGTATATATATATATATATATATGTATATGTATATGTATATATATATGTATATATACATATATGTATATATATATACATATATGTGTATATATATATATATATATATATATATATATATATATATATATATATATATATATACATATACATATATGGATATATATATACATATATGGATATATATATATACATATACATATATATATATATATATATATATATATATATATATATATATATATATATATATATATATATATATATATATATATATATATATATATATATATATATATATATATATATATATATATATATATATATATATATACATATATACATATATCCTGGTGTGTTGGCGCAGTGGTTAGGGCAGCGGCTTGGGATCCAAAAGGTCCTGAGTTCAAGCCCCGTTGGGCCACTGAATTAATACACCAGGTGGTTGACTCAGCCTGTCATCCTTCCGAGGTCGGCGAAATGAGTACCAGTATACTGGGCCGGTGTATACCCCGGTTAAAATAGGTGTACCATATCCCTGTGTCGTAAGAGGCGACCAGGGTTGCGTCAGGAAGGGCATCCGGCGTAAAACCTGTGCCAAATCACTATGCGGATCACACGGATGATCCGCTGTGGCGACCCCTAACGGGAGCAGCCGAAAGAAGAAGAAGATATGTATATATATATATATATATATATATATATATATATATATATATATATATATATATATATATATATATATATATATATATATATATATATATATATATATATCGGGCGTATAAAAAAATGTGGTGGATAAAAACATTAAAAGGAAAAAATAACTTGCACCAAAAACTTTAACATTTTCACGCTGACGATCACGCTAGGGGTATCGCGATAGCTCTCTGTTCTTCGAACATGCGAACTAAAAATGACATTGCATGATTATATGCCTGGTTATGGCTTAATCGTTAGGGTGGTGGGCTTGGGATATGAGGATCCTGAGTTCAAATCCTCCCCACCTGTTGAATTAATACCAGGTGGGGTTGACTCTGCCTATCATCCTTCTGAGGTCAGCATAATGAGTGTCAGTTTGCTGGTATCCTGTGTCAGAGTGATGACCCATCCAGGATTGTGCCCAGTGGCCAAGGAGACTGCTTCGGCAGCACCAACGCTCTGAGCAGAGTATGACCCCAATGGAAGGATGGATTTTAAATTTTTCAAGGAGATTGGATGTTATCTTATATTTTGCTTTGAAACTCACAAAGAAAACCATATAGCCTTTCTAAAGCACGCAGTCATTTAAAATAATGAATTGCTTTCGAAAGTCACGAGGACAAAGGAAAATGTGATCGCTCGTATGCTGCTGAAGTTAAAATTTAAAACCTGCACAAAATCCCTCTTCCCACTCTTCCTCATTTTTTTCATTTTCCCACTCTTCCCACACCAGTCCCTCTTCGCACTCTTACTCAATTTTCTTCTTTTTCCCACTTTTGTTCAACAAATTCTTCTTCACAATCATCATAACGTTTTAACTTTTCACCACCCATCATCATTCAGAAGATATGGGATGAAACTTAGCCACCACGGTGCCCAGAACAAAGCATGTAGGCAAGCACACACACCTGCAGAGTCTCTTTACAGATCCAAATCTACCCGTATGTACCTCTACCTTACAGCAACTGCCGACTGTACTTCTTGATTGGGAGACGAACTGTACTGCCGTCGACTGTCAAGCACTCCAATTAATTGGTTGATCAGGAAGGGTTGGCTTGGCAAGCAATAGCAAGCTGATTGGTAATGGCACATGCAAACAAAAAAACTAAACATCACCGATTTCTTCACATTTTCAGATTTCGTTCCAGATTTCGAGTTATTTAGTCCATGTGATCCGATCCTCCAAACTCATCTTATATTTCTATCATATTCTTCAATTTGTCTGTGAGAGTAGATCGTGGAAAATCGCATCATGGAATGCATGAAATCGCTCCAAGCTCCTAATTTGAAAACTACAGGACTTGCAAAAGTGATGTATACAGAGATTCGTAGCTATGTAGATGAGGCATTTGATGATATGAGTAAGGAAAGTGAAAAAGACACATTTCCAGCACTTTATCGTTAGTAAACCATTGCGGCCTGTTTATACTCAAGGCATTGTTCAGCAGGTCGAAGGAAATGGCGAATTTAGACCCCAGTGAGTTAACTGATGAAGCGCCTTAAGACCCCATGGAGAGTGAAGTGTCAGAGGATGCACCTGATAAATGATATAATTAAATAAGATCGTTAATTATCTTCAAAAGGGGTGTTTAAATGAACCCAAACACCAAAATTGTATTCATGCACTCCATTGGAGTTGCTTCCATACACATGCAAAGTTTTAGGTTGCGAGATGTCATGGTTGGGTCATTCCGTGCCAACTCACCGAAGGGTCCCAAGGTCACCAACTCAGATTTTGCTGGAAAAATTCTTAAATGTAGATCTATATGGCTCTACCCACCAAGCAAAAGTTTAGCTTTCAATTCCTCATAGTTTAAAAAATATCTCTCTCTCGAGACCTTAGAAATTTGGCCCTAAAAATGCCAAATGTGAAAAACGCATTTTTGTCCAACTTCAGTGGCTTATAATTTTATAATGGACTTCACGAGAAAGCTAATATTGCAAATATTTACTAATTTGCATCCAAATTTTTCAATTATGGCATCAGATAGCTTCTAGGATGCATATTTCTCACGCTATAGGAAGCTAAAAATGGCTTTTTGGCCAAAACGAGCTAAAATAAGGTGAAACTATAGGAGCCCTCCTGAAAATATGGAACAACTTAGAATTTTTTCCTCATAACACAGTGATTATAGGGTCATTATCTAACCATAGATACATTTTTGCTGGGATAATACAGTTAGGTGATGAATTATAAAAGTTTTAACATAAGCCCTTGCCTCCGAGGGCTCGAAAATGGACCAATTTTGTCCCCTGGTTTGACCATGTGGCTCGGGGTTTAGGATCTTCATTTTTTTTTTCTAAAGATTTCCTCATATAAGATGTGTCAACTGACCGAATAATTTTATCTAACGCCCATGGCTTCATGGTAAAATTAATTTTTATTTACATGCACGTTTTTTTTTATAATTATTCACTTTTTTTCATATTGAGAAGTTTATAAATCTTAAATGGAACTATCCAGGAAAGAGTTACTGCAGAATTTTATAAACTGGTAAACAAAATTTCAGATTGTGGCATCAGAATGTCTCAAGAAAGCACATACTCCTAGTTTTAGGAAGCCAAATATGGCAATTTGGCCCACTTGGTACAAAACAAGGTGAACTTGCAGGGGTGCGCATGAGGCTAAATTATGCTTCTTATTAGATATTAGTGATAAGGATGCACATTGTAGAAACAATTTAAGACTTTATTTGTCAATTTATTCAATGTGGAAACAAAATCAAGATCAAAAATAAATTTTGAAATTCAGCAAATTTCTCCAAATCCTTAAAAAAGATCCCAGTACTTAGCAATAAATTTACTCATAAGGGAGGATCTTACGAAACAAGATTTTATTTGACTACTGTGCACATTTTTCATGTGAAACTGGAAAGGATCACAACAGGAGGTCTGTCGATACTCATACCGGGAAAGGTATGCAGTCTCATGATGTCGGCAAATACTGTCTTCTCAACTGAAAGTAATTCCTGATCTTCATGAAATTAATTCTTGTGACTTCTTCTCCAAAGCAGCAACTTGTTTTAGCCAAACCTTCCTTGTATAATAGGTCTTGTGACACTCCTGGTCTAATTTGGTTCCAACAGTGCATCCACTTGTCAAACTTGTGCCACTGGGCCCAGGTTTTTCTGCATCCATTTCCTTTGTTTCCTCCTCTCCTTTGTTCTCCAAACAGACAAACAGACAGACAGACAGGTTGACTGTGCTGCCCCTAGTGTTGTGACAGACCATTACATCCATCCATGGTGGTGCATGTCATAACTAATGACTTCAAATAGAGAACTGTAGGACATGTTTTTTTAAATGAAAACCCAAGCATATTTTTGGATTATCATTGCAAGAATTTATTTTTGAATAAAAAATGTACTTATAATTATTAATTTATGAGAAGAATAATCTAAGTTGTTACATAACCTCAGTTAATGCCCCCTGCATATTCACCATTTTTGGTCAAAGTGGCATTTTCAACTTCCTACAGATAGAAACATATGCATTTATCAGGCATTCTGATAACAGATCCTTAAATTTCAAATGCCAGTTTATAAATATCTGCAGTATCACTTTTCTGGAGTGCTCAGTTTCAGATTTATAAGCTCATGAATATGAAAAAAGTGAATAATTATAAAAAACGTGCATGTAAATAAAAATTTATCTTAATATGAAGCCATGGGCGTAAGATAAAATTATTCGGTCAGTAGACACATCTTATATGAGGCAATCTTTGGAAAAAAAAAAATTAAGATCCTAAATCCCTCGCCACATGGTCAAACCAGGGGACAAAATTGGTCCATTTTAGAGCCCTCGGAGGCAAGGGCTTATGGTCAAAATTTTATAATTCATCACCTAACTGTATTATCCCAACAAAAATGTATCTATGAATAGATAATGACCCTATAATCACTGTGTTATGAGGAAAAAAATTCTAAGTTGTTCCATATTTTCAGGAGGGCTCCTATAGTTTCACCTTATTTTAGCTCGTTTTGGCCAAAAAGCCATTTTTAGCTTCCTATAGAGTGAGAAATATGCATCCCAGAGGCTATCTGATGCCATAATTGAAAAATTTGGATGCCAATTAGTAAATATTTCCAATATTAACTTTGCAGAGGAGTCCATTATAAAATTATAAGCCCCTGAAGGTGAAAAAAAATGCGTTTTTCACATTTGGCATTTTTAGGGCCAAATTTCAAAGGTCTCTCGAGATAGATAATTTTAAAACTATGAGGAATTGAAAGCTAATCTTTTGCATGGTGGGTAGAGCCATGTAGATCTACATTTAATAATTTTCCAGCAAAATCTGAGGAGGTGACCTGGGGAGGTTTTTGAAATTTAGGTAAGTTGGCACGGAATGACCCAATTTTGTTGTTATGGAAGACATACACACACACACACACACACCAACTGACTGACTGACTGGTGACTGACTGACTGGTGACTGACTGACTGACTGGCACACATTGACATTTATGGGCTAGAAGGGGAATTGAAGAACGACTAAAATTGCTTTAAAATAAGTTTTGTGGATAAACCACGGATCTTTGACAGATAACGAACGAACGAACGAACAAACACACACATTTGTGCAAAATACAAATACTAAATGAAACAATGAAAGTTTCCAGCCAGACGAAATGCTGGTATCTTTACCTGAAAAGCCAATTGGGGATAATGTGTTTGGTAATATTTTCATCCAAGGATGCTCCATGATGCCCTGCAAGGAAAATAGAGAAACATGAAAGGGCAGAAATCAAAGGACGACATTCTCCAAGAGTCCCCCTTAACGTGTGAACAAGACTCTCTTGCTGAAACTGGTACATTTAAACAAGATTGAGCTCATTAAAATGTTCAAAGTCACAGCCACTCACTTGCATTGAGATCCTCAGGTGAGGATTCACGCACAGCATCGCCGTTACAAGAGAAATGGACAAGTAATCAACATTTCCTTGAAGTTTCGAAAGCTGCACATTGTGCGGCATGAACGCCATTTTCTGGAAGGAAAGATAATCCCTTTTAAGCAAAACATTAACCCATCCATTAAAATGATATTCTGTATTTGCAATTCATGAACAAAAACCATCAGCTCAGAGAAAAGTCATGATCATTGACTTTTTATAATGATTATTACTTCTCTGCTCACCTGCAATTCCTCTTCTTCAAAAGGGAATTCAGTCGTGAGCAACAAGTGCATTACAACCCCAAGGGCCCAGACATCAGCTGGTGGACCATTGTATAGTAAGTTGCTCCACACCTCAGGAGCCATGTATAAAGGTGTGCCACGATGTCCAAAGAGCTGCTGCCCAGGCTGCAAAGCGACCGACAATCCAAAGTCGGCCACCTTTAGGGTCCAGGTTGAATCGTCAAACAGCAGGTTATCCAGCTGGAGAACAACAGAGTTAAAGATGTCAAAGAATAGACAAAATCAAAATGTTTAGAAGTAACCTTGCAAAGTTGGATCAACAAACTCTTGCTTGAAATCAGGATCTGGACCGACCATCCTGCATTATATGTACGAGAAAAAAACATTTGCCTGCAGGAATGGCAATGGGGGGAGGAGGAAATGAGTGGTTGGTGTGTGAGGTTTGGCACACAGATGAGATGGCAGGATGCACAGTGAGGACAGCAAGATGCGTGGTTGGGGTGGTGGGGCATGTGGTGGGAAATACAATGGGGGTGGCAGGACGAGCGGTGGGGCACGGAGGGACGAGCAGTGGGCACGGCGGGACGAGCGGTGGGCATGGCGGGACGAGCGGTGGGCAAGGCGGGACGAGCGGTGGGGTACGGCGGGACGAGCGGTGGGGTACGGCGGGACGAGCGGTGGGGTACGGCGGGACGAGCGGTGGGGTACGGCGGGACGAGCGGTGGGGTACGGCGGGACGAGCGGTGGGGTACGGCAGGACGAGCGGTGGGGTACGGCAGGACGAGCGGTGGGGTACGGCGGGACGAGCGGTGGGGTACGACGGGACGAGCGGTGGGGTACGACGGGACGAGCGGTGGGGTATGACGGGACGAGCGGTGGGGTACGACGGGACGAGCGGTGGGGTACGACGGGACAAGCTGTGGGGTAGGATGGGACGAGCGGCGGGGCACAGCGGGACGAGTGGTGGGGTACGGCGGAACGAACGGTGGGGTTGCTGGGTGAAGGGTTTGGGGGGGGGTGGCAGAACGTGCAGTGGGGGGCGGCAGGACATGTGGTGGGTGATGGAGGGACTCGCTGTGGGGGTGGCAAAAAGTACAGTGAGGCCGGGGGGAATCGGCTGAGGTGAGACACTAGTGTCTCAGGATTCCTGAGATTGTGGCAGGATTCCTCGTGGAGCCTGCAGGATGCATGTAGTGTACAAACCAGGAAGAGTTAATAATGGTTGTGAGCAAGCATTCTCTATCGACCAGATCCATAATTTTGTCAAACAAAACAAATCTTGTGACCAGGACAAAAATAATGTTCATGAAAAGCATGAAGGAAAGTCGAGGTGTAAGATTTGAGTGACAGTACACAGAGTATGGATTTGTGAGATCACCAGAATTGGAACAGATTTGTGTGAAGAAGAAAAAGAATATCTCAGGAAATGAGATGTTTGTGTCCAAGAGAAGAGGGAGAGAATCATTTTGTCACACCTTTTGATCAAGGATACAAATTAATTAATCTAACTAGCATTGAGAAGGAAAAGGATAACAAAAGAAGTATCTCGAAGGGCACTCGGTCGAGCGCATACCTCCGCCAAGTAATGCGTGATCCAGGAGAACATATCGGGCCGAAGACATTTTGAAATATCATGCTATATAATCATTTTTGAGCCTTATCTCTCAATGGTGAAGAATCACTTTGAAAATTAAATAATTCTCGTATCCAGATTCAGATCTTCACCAAAATCGAAACGATTCACCGTGGTTACACACCCAACCTGTCCACCAAGTTTCACCCAAGAATCTCTCCATAACTTTATGAGATATCCTGCACACAAACACAAAGTCAAGTGGATATGGATGCAAAAATACGAGAAGTCTTCTGAAAATGCAAAGCCCATTAGCGCTCACCTCCATTCTTTTGTTCCTCTTTTTTCCCACCTGTGGAATCAACTTCCACATTCTTTTCAATCATATTCTTCCCTCCAGGTCTTCAAGACAACTTTTCACCACCATCTCACATCATCCCCAATGCAAAACCACGATCTTTTCTCCCCCTTTCAAATTTCCAGTTTTTCCTTCCTCAGAGTTTCCTTCTGTATCCATCTTGTTCACCCCTTGCATCCTCTCCTGTACCCCCATTCCTCCCCACACCCATTGTTTGTCCAATTCCCCATTTATCTTGTCCTTCAACAGGGTTCCCACTTATTTTGAGGTCTTTTTAAGGACTTTTTAAGGACTTTTAAGGGCTAAAATAACCCCTTTTTAAGGATCACATCCTCGAAATTCCAGGGGTTAATTGAGGCGAGTCACCCAGAAATTAACAAAGATAGTAAGTTTACAAAAAATCTATTTTAATAATGAACATACAGAACACAGCAGGAGCTTATTCAGTCAACAAGGCACAACACGCCACACAGCCAATTGGCAAATTCACTTCACAGTTACTGTAGAATCAGCCAGGAGCAGTCACAAGTTTCCAGATGGCAGCACTCTCAATGTCAATGTGTTGTTATGTTAAAATGTTATTGTAGGTGCTGCACCTGCAAAGTTGCAGCAGCTCCTGACTGCTTCTACACGACAGAACAGTACATTTTGTAAGCTCCATGTCATTCATTGTAATATCCAATTAGGACATAGCAGGCAAGGATTTAGTCTTCTCCTCAATTTCTCTTTCGAGAACTTTGAGTTCGCCCCGTTTTTGCTTGGAAGAGTGCCTGAGAGCATTTGATTTTACCAGAAGACTGTGGCTAGTTTTGCCACCTTTTGTCTCAGCCTCATCTGCATATTTTTCTGACAATGTGGTCAGACCTTCTACGTCAGTTTCCAACACCTTCTTTCTCTTTTTCAAACCATCCACTTCATCTTCAACCATTTTTCGTTTTCTTTGGATGGCTTCTTGCCCTTTCTTTCTTTTCTCTTCTTCAAGATACTGATGGTATTTATGTCGAGAACTGGAGGCTGAGGATAGCAGTTCCTTTGTGATTTCAACTTTGAGCATTCCACCTACCAGTACAAAATAATCAATGATCTGCCTCAGTGCCACAAGCATGCCTTCATCCAGGTTGTCCTTCTCTATCTGTCTGTTGAGGGAAAAACCCCTCTCAACAGACGCCTGACCATGGGAAACTAGCAACACTTTACGAACTACCCCCCACAACTTCTCAAACTTCTTGTTTTTACCCACACATTCATAGAGTAACACATCTACCCTGTCATCTTCAATTTTGAAATCCTTTAACCTAGACTTCAGTTCACACCCTACTACATCCTGCAGTAATTCTTTGTAACTCGCAACCAACATATCTACATTATCACTATCAACTCTGTTCAGAGTCACCAAATTTTCCAACAGGCATTTGAATTTGGACTTTGAGTGTTCTTGATCAGTCACCATCAACCTGGGATCCAGAGAAGCCATATTTCTGGCTAAACTATATTTAAGAGGAGACCTTTCAAAGATTTTGTTGACACATTTCACCACAAATAGCCTACATTCTTCTTTGAACTGAAACACCTGGCGTTCAATGATGGCCTTGGTTCTCAGGAGGGACTTCAGTTCACTTTCAGCCTTGAAACCAACTTCAATCTTTTTGTTTTCTTTCCTTTCCTTTTCAAGATCCAGCTTGAACAAGTCATATGCAGTAGAAGCATTTTGTAATGCAACTGGCTTAACACACCTCTCTAACAAATTCCTGACAAGTCTCTCAATATCATGAACAAGAAAGGGACCCATTGGCTTGTCTGTTTGGTAGAAGGCTAAAAATGGTTCAACTGCACTTGCTACTGACCTGAAAAAGACAGTTTTGTGACAGATAGCTTATCATTCATTGCACCATGCAGAGTTTTGTAAGAGTTGCTGGTTGGTTTCAGCTTCTTGCTTTCACATGCTCCAACAAATAACTTCAGGTGAGGCCACAATAGAATAACTCTGCCGCAGACAGGACCATTCTCAACCCACCTGTGCTTACAAAATTTCAATGGGAAGTCTTTGCACCCAGTTACATCAGTAAAATCATCGTGCCTGGCAGAGGTATCTTTAAACAGGTTGTATGGACTGGAGAGAATATCACCAAGATCCCAACCAGTCTCACGAGAACCGGTCTGGAACGCCCCATGAATGACATGGAGGCCACAGCTCCCAATATTCATCAGGCCCACATCACACCCATCCTTAATTTCTTTCTCCAATTTGTCATTAAAAAGACCAATTCACTGAAGGGCCATCCAAAGATACCTGCAACAAATCACTTCTGCATAGATTAGAAGTTGATGCATTGAAGCGTTCCAATAAATCAGTTGCAGCAGCATGACCAATGAATTGTGATGTTAGGTGTCTAGTGTGGACTTGGTCATGGTGCCAAAGTCTGACATGAATGTCTAATTGTTTATTTTTAGTCTTTGTGTTCATGCTTTCATCGAACAGCAAAACATACTCACTGTCTTTATTTATGAGACTCTTTCGAAGAGAATTGAGGAGCAAGCCCGAATTGGCAGAGATATCTACATTTTGTTTCACCGCAGGCAAATGTTTCGGCAACAGGATGACTTGAAACATCCGTTTAAGTAAATCAGAAGTTCCCTCGCACGAACGAAAGGAATAATGTGACTCGACACATTTCATTGCCCACAACACTTCTGCTATTAGAGTCTGTGTTCCACCACATCCAGGTCTCGAAGAAGCTGGCAGTTGAACAGGATGAGCAGCAGCCTGAGGGGCAGCAGGCGGAGGAGCAGAGGCAGTACGTGATGGATTTGCATCTGAGGTTGTCACAGCTCCCGTATTAAAATAATCTCCCATTCCACCCAAAGTTGAACCTACAGACCTCATAGCTGAAAAATAGAAAAGTACCAGGTATGTATTTACATTGTAATCAAATACATACCAGATACCATGCATACTGTGAGACAATTCGGTCAATCACTCAATGCCCAAAAGATCGTTGATCATATATCAAAATCGGCAAACACAGTTTCACTCACCTTGTAGATGTTTTTATCCTTTACCATGGACGGTGACGGCAGAAACTCCCAAGCTTTTCACAGAGAAAGATTTGCGGCACACACGACAACGAGCAGAAGATCGACATCAGGGATCTTTTTCCAACCATCCTTTGAATTCCGGTTTATCAAGCCAGGTAGCTTGGAAATAGCATTGTCCAGGCATCCCTTGACGTATTGTGCATATAAATTTGGGTCAACAAATTTGATAAATGCCGATGATAATGGATATAATAGGCGTATTGTT
This sequence comes from Eptatretus burgeri, assembly GCF_056783735.1. Taxonomy (NCBI): domain Eukaryota; kingdom Metazoa; phylum Chordata; class Myxini; order Myxiniformes; family Myxinidae; genus Eptatretus; species Eptatretus burgeri. The sequence continues at coordinate 10,530,588 of NC_140965.1, read as the reverse complement.
CAGCTCTTTTATCGTGATGACAGCGATCGCAATGGCGGCCGAAGTTTGCCGAGATGACCCGAATGCAGACACGTGATCACTTCGGCAGCCGCGCAAAAACAAAGCCACATGCTCTGGCATGAGGGCGGGCGGGAATGAAATGCGACCATGCCGCTTAACCGGTAAACATTTTTTTTCAATTAAATATCATGTTTTAGAATACGAGTGCGAGGAAAATGAAACACCCTTCACCAAATAACGGGAAAATCTGATTTTTATTGACTTTTATTGACTTTTGAACATTTTCCTGAAATTTAAGGACATTTAAGTACTTAAATTGTACAACTCAGAAATGTTGGACTTTTATGGGTTTTAAGGAACCGAACGAACCGTGTTCAACTCCACTGTTAGTGACCCCCATCCTACCCCAAGCTTGAAACAGGTGCCTGACATGTTAATAAATTTGTCTACATTTGTCCAATTAATTTGTCCATCAAAGACAAGAAAAGATTGAAAATATCAGGCAAGACAAGATTGGTTACCTTACTTAGCTTACCTGATGAATTACAAGCCTTTGTGAATATGGAAAGAAATACCATTTGTTCCTTAATGTGTGTCCTCCATATCATGAATCAAAGGTTGTTTTATATTCATGAAAATGTCTTTTCTGGAAACAAAAGTTGACAAAGGTTAATGATTTTACTCGCATAAAGAGTGATTTGCCATAAAAGCAATTACTCTGATGATAACATGAGATTAGCGATAACCCGATGAGACGACGACATGTTTCGAGCAGTACTGTATTTTCAAAATGAATGATTCCAGGTAATTGTGTTCTACTAATGTCTTAAACCCCACGTGACGTTTCTTTTATCCCTTATCTCAAGTTCAGTTACCGTGATGATGTTTCATGCACTGATTGATTTACCTTTATATCGGCGTGGACGATGTTCCTGCTGTGCATGTACATGAAAGAGGAAACAGCCTGTGGTGGGTAAAATGAAATGATGGTGAGTGAGACAAGACAAGGATTTGTCACATGTGGATCCATGTTCTACATGATGTTTACATTGTATGGATGGAATCAGGTTGGAGCATTAACCCTAAGTTGTTTATATATATATATATATATATATATATATATATATATATATATATATATATATATATATATATATATATATATATATACCCAACAACAACAACAACACGCTCACCTTCTCTCGATTCTGCTTCTTCTTCTTCCTCTTAACCTCCTCCTCGTCTTCTTCCTCGATTTTTTTTTTTTTTTTACACTTCCATGACCTAATCTGTTGAACTCTCTCATACATTATTTTTAACTACAAAAACGATCTTATAATGCTTCATCTTCCTCTCTCACACATGTGGTACTCTTTACTGTTTCACAATGCACTACTCTTCTGCTATTTTAACAGACTGCTCTCATTTCGACCTCTCCTTCATTCCTTGCCTAAAAAAATCGAACTATTACAGCGCTTCTTCTCTCCATGCTCTGAATTCGCCTTCATTGCATCCATCAAGAATTGTGTTAAATCGCATCTCTGACCTAAAACTTTTAAAAACCACAGTTTGCCATGGATGCTCGCTTTCCATCAAACATTCTTTTTTTCCAACTTCAGTGCCAACTCACCCCCCCCACCCCTCACTCTCACTCTCAAAGCAACCATCCCACTCTTCTCCCTCCAAGCCTCCCTCTCACCTCTCTCAAAAATCCCCCCTCACCTTTCTCCCACCTTTCATCCCCCTCACTCTTCCTTCTCAAAGTTGCCACCCCTCTCATCCACCAACCTGCCTCTCCACTGCCCTCTCACCTCCATCTCTTCACTCCACCTCCTCAAATCCTCAACTGCTTTCTTCCTTGTCTCTTGTCCCCCCTCTCCCCCAGCACCACAGAGCCTTTTCTCCTCCTCATTCGGCCCCCTCCCCTCGCTGTTCTGCAATACCCCACACTCCTTCAGCAACCCTCCTTACCTGCCCCCTCGTCCCTTGTCCTACCCTCCCCCTCCACCTCCTGCACCCAAAGCCTCCTCCACTTCCTCTTCATTAAAAGTGTGGACCTCAAATATCCGGGGCCTTCACTCAAACCTTTCAGATCTTTCCATACAGGTTGCCACTGACAAACCAGACATTATCTGCCTAACAGAAACTTTCCTCTCCCAAGACGTGTCTGACTCCCAAGTATCTCTCCCTGGCTACTCCCTCTTACGGTATGACAGACCTGAGCCTCGTCCTGGTGGAGGTGTTGCTCTCTTCATCAAAGACTCTATTCCTCACTCTCCATGCACTGCTCTCACTCCCCCACACCCCCAGGAATACCTCTGGCTTCGGCTTCCCCTCCACTCCCACCTCATGTTTATATGTGTACTGTACCGTCCACCGAACAGTGATGACTCCATCTACACCTCACTATCCGAAAACATGGACCATCTTCTATCTTCTCATCCAAACTCTCTCTTCCTCTTATGTGGTGACTTCAATTGTCATCACGCCAGTTGGCTAGGTGTGGGTACCTCTCTCACCTGCCATGGCACCGAAGCAAAAGCTTTCTGCGACTCATTGGGACTGACTCAATCGGTCAACTTCCCGACCCGGATCTCAACCAATGGTACTCCATCTCTTCTGGATCTGATTTTGACAAATTTCCCTGACAATATCTGCTGCTCTTCCTTCGCTCCAATTGGTTCTTCTCACCACGTCCTTGTCAAAGTGGACATCTCTCTGGCTGTTATCAGAGAACCACCTCACCGCCGTCGAGTCTGGCATTTCACTCAAGCCGACTGGCAGGGTCTCCGAGCAGCCATCAAACTGACAGACTGGTCTCCTATCACTACTTTCTCAAACATCAACTCATCCTGGGAATTCTTTCAAAGAAACTTGCTCTCCCTCATGCACAGATTTATCCCCTCTCGTGTTCAGTTGTCTTACCCTTCCTCCCGCCCTTGGTTTACTGAAGCTTGTGGCGAGGCAATTGTCCTGAAACAACTTGCCTTTGCCTCATGGAAAGCAAACTCAACTGAGGGCAATCTCAGTTCTTTCCACAAAGCTCGGAACAAGTGTGTATCTACCCTCAGGAGAGCCAGAAAACAACATCTTTCTCATCTCAAGTCTGAACTCTCAAACCTCTCTCCCTCCTCAAAATCCTGGTGGCGTTTAATCAAATCTGTTTCTGGTGTATGTTCCCCCTCCATCCCCTCCCTTACCTCAAATGGCCGCACTGCTGATTCCACACGTGATAAAGCTGAATGTCTAAACTCGGTGTTTGCAGCTAAATCTTGTGTCCTAAACCCATCACTATCTCTACCCACTTTACCCAGTCGCACCCAACTGTCCCTGGACTCTGTATTCTTTTCTCCTGATAAGGTGGAGAGCTTGCTTTCAAACCTCGAGTCAGATTCTGCAACCGGTCCAGACGGCATCAGCCCACGTGTCCTCAAAGCCTGCTCTTCTGCTCTTGCTCACCCTTTCTCTGTTCTATTCACCCTCTCATTTGCCCAAGGTCATCTGCCATCTGCTTGGAAATCTGCTAACATCACTGCCCTGCATAAAAAAGGTGCAAAAACAGATCCCTATAACTACAGACCAATCAGCCTTCTCCCAATCATCAGCAAGGTGATGGAATCCATCATCGCCTCAGATATGAAATCCTTCCTCTTCTCCAATGGCTTGATTTCCAATCATCAATTTGGTTTCAGACCAGGTCACTCTACCCTGGATATGCTGCTTCTGCTCTCCCATCAATGGATGGAGGTCCTCAATGCCAGACAGGAAATCCGAGCCGTATCCCTGGACATATCACGTGCTTTTGACACAGTCTGGCACCCTGCCCTACTCACCAAACTCTCTTCCCATGGTATTCAAGGCCATCTCCACTCATGGCTCGCAGACTTCCTCTCCTGTCGCAGTCAACGTGTGGCCCTAAATGGAGTTCTTTCATCCCCTCTTCCTGTGCAGGCTGGAGTTCCTCAAGGTAGCGTTCTGGGCCCTGTTCTTTTTCTGGTTTTCATCAATGATCTCTCGGACTCTCTGGAAAATCCTCTATTTCTCTTTGCCGACGACTCCACCCTCTGCCGTACCATCTGTCATCCCTCAGACCGGCAAGCAGCAGCTTCTTCGCTCACAGCATATCTGTATAAAATCACAAACTGGTCCAACACGTGGAACATGTCTTTCAATCCAGACAAATCTCACACTCTCACTATGTCTCTTCGAAAGGACCGTTTACAAAACCCCCCCATCCACTTTCTCAACAATCCTCTGGAAGAAGTCTTTTCTTTCAAGCTTCTAGGTCTCACTATCTGCCATGACCTTTCCTGGGAAAGTCACATTTCCAACCTCGCCTCAAAAGCCAGTCGCCGACTGGGAATCCTCCGTCGTGCAAAGTCCTTCCTCGGCCCTCTTGAGCTCCTGACCACTTACAAAGCTTTTGTCCGTAGCCTGATGGAGTACTGCTCTCCCCTCTGGGCTGGTGCTCCTGCCTCCCACCTTTCTCGGCTTCACGCTGTCGAAACCAGGGCAATCAAGGTCCGCCAACAACCCCCTTCTGGTAAAACTACCAAAATCACGAATCACTGCTCATCTTCACTCTTTCATTCCTCTTTTTTCCCGCCTTTGGAATAAACTTCCTCACTCTATTCTTTCCCATTCTTCCCTCCAGGCTTTCAAAACAGCTGTTCACCACCACCTCTTATCTTCCCCCATCCAAATCCTTGATCTTTTCTACCCCCGATAATCCACCCAAGCCCTCTTCCTTCATTTCTCCTGCTTTCCTTCCTGAAAGTCCCTGAAATGTCCATCTTCTCTTCGCCATGTTCCCCGTCCCATCCCCATCCCTCTCCCTTCCACAGTTCACCTAATGTGTCTGTTCCCCACTGTTTTGTCCCTTCCACTCCCGCCCCTCTTGTCTCATGCCTCCTTGCTGTGAGTTGTGTGTTAGCTCTCATACGAGCCTCGACCAAGGTATACAAAAAAAAAAAAAAAAGTTGGAGCAAAAGAGGGAGATGGGACATGAGTGAATGTTGATATTATTGAGTGGGAGTGTGCATGTGGTGTGTTATGTGTTGGTTTTTATCTCCATTTGTGGGTTTCCCGAGATGGGAGGAAGTTCTTACAGAACTCAAAATCTTCCCCTCCTTTTTTCGTAAAGGATCATGATTCGTGAACCAAACTGTGAAGTTTCGTTCTCATAGCCTCGTTTCAAAGGGCTCCTTTTAAAATCTTTAATGAACCTCTGACAGCTTCCACTTGTAGCTCGTTTGGAGTGATATTCCCCAGAATGATTTTTAAACACTCAGTGAGGGTTTCGTTCATCATTTTTGTTGCTCTGATTATCACTGGTATAATTTCAGCTTTCTTCAATTTTCACATCCTCTTGACCTCATCTTGACCTCAGATCCTGGCGTTTGGTCATTTTCCTGATTTCTGTAGCATTTAGTCCAAAGTCATTGGAAACTGAAGCCTCGATCAACAATGCTGACTTTTCCTTTTTGTGTTTGAGCACTATGTCTGGACGCAATGCTTTGTTCGCAGTGTCCACACTTGATTGGATCATCTTGTCATGCGTGAACATTATCTGTTCATTTTCAAGAATCTGATCTGGTTTGTGTTTCCATGATTGTTCTGGAACCGGGATGTGGAAATGTTTACAGATGTTCCAGTGAATTACTCTGCAAACACTGTCATGTCTTTCTGTGTACTGCTGTTCTGCCATGAGTGTTTTACATCCCAAAAGGAGGTAGCTGGTACTTTCTGTTTCTACCCCACAAAACCTGCATTTGTCCGACTGGCACAATCCCACCATTTTCTTAGAAGCATCAGTGTAATGTCCTTGGTCTTGGGCATGATGACTTGTTCTCCATCCCAACTAATTTGACCTCGTCTTAGCCATTCAAATTATCTTTCCTTGTAGATCCCTATCCTATCAAGCTTCTTTAAAAAAATCTTCCTGTTCTTTTGTCATTCTCCCATTTGTCAGAGTATAACTGCTGATATATTTTTTCATGTTTTCCTTTACTTTTTCTTTGCAATCATTATGTTTTCACCCTGTCTGTCTGTCTGTCTGTTTGTTTATCTGTGTGCAGGATATCTCAAAACGTTGTGCACGGATCCGGATGAAATTTTGTGGACATGTTGAGTGTGTGACAAGGACGAACCGATTCGATTTTTGTGAAGATCTGGATGCAGCTCCTGGAATATTTAAAAGTGATTTTTCACCATTGAGTGATGGGGCCAAAAACAATATGTAGCCCGATATTTGAAAAAAATTATTGGGCTCGATATGTTCTACTGGATCAGGCATTGCATGGCCAAAGTATGCACCCTCCTGAGTACCCTTCTCGTTGGGGCTGTGTTTGTTTCTGTTTCGTTTTCCTGTGTAGTACCCATCATTTGCACCTGATTTTGGAAGTTTGTTGCTAAATGGATTAAGGATCCCTTTTCTGGTTGGTAAAATACTTTCTCACGTACAAATCTCATCTGATCGCCTGTTGAGCTTTTCACACACTCGACTCGTCCTATACATGAAGTTCTGTGCACTTGGTTAACCTCCATCAAACCACGTCCTGCTTGTCGCGTCAGTAAGTTCAACCTCAGTATGTATTGGTTTTTGTAGAATATCTTGTGAATCGTTCAAAGTTTCCTTGTTTTGATATCTAAGTTCTTGATCTCCAATTGTGGCCAGTTTATAATTGCATGATTATATTGGAATACCGGTACTGCAAGTTGGTTTATATCTTTGGTTTTGTTTCTTGGAGAGAGGGATGACTTCAGAATTAGTCTTATTCTGCGTAGGTACTCTTTGCTGATTATCTTAAACATTTTTTGTGTTGTACCTTGGAGCCTTCTTCTATTCCGAAGTATTTGTCGGATGCTTCGTTTTCTATTTCCTGGATTGTTGTATTTTGATCGACTGAAATGTTGGCTGTTCTTTTTGTTTTTCCATGCACAAATGTGCATTTAACACATTTGTCATGAACAAACTCCATTCGGATGTCCTCCGAGTAATGTGTGTGTATGTGTGTGTATATGTGTGCATGTGTGTGCAAGTATGTGAATGTGTGTGTGTGTATACAGAGACGTGACAGAAGGAAATAGATACCATAAATTTCTTCATTTCATCTGTATAACGCAGTTTTACTCAGTGATTTGTACTAACATTCGAGTATTTCTTTGCAAAAACGAGTTCGTGGGTCTTGTATGACAATTAACTATGCCTCGAAACCCAGAGAGCACACAAACTTTCCGATTTTCAAAGAGGACGAATTGTTGGCCACTTGGAAGGTGAAGTCAGCCAGAATCAGACAGCTCAGAACCTTGGCATTCCGCTTTCTACGGTCATTCGGGTGATTGTGCAATTCACCAGCAAAGGCAAGGAATCCACAGCTTCCAGTTCTGGTCGACCTGGGCCCTCAGAAAGGTGTCTTTGAGCTGTCAAGCGGTCCATTGAGAAAACTTCCCGTTGCAAGGCAGCAGATGTTACAGAGGAGGTCCAAGTTAGCTCAAGAACTGCCGTGCGGTACCTTCATCAACTGGGCCACTATGGGAGAGCAGCTCGGAGAAAGCCTCTTTTTAGACCAGCCAACATTCAATGGAGAAAGAAGTGGGCTGACGAGATGGCCACCAGACCCTTGGAGTTTTGGCATCTGTAATTTTTTCAGATGAATCCAATTTGCTCAATTTTTTGACAGTGGACATGTATGGGTCTGGAGACTCCCCAGTCAAGAGTTTTCTTTGAACCGATTGCAGACAACTGTCAAACACTGTGGTTTTTCAAACAGGAAGCCATCTCGAAACTTTCTGACACTGGTTTCAGGATGGCTTAATGTGAGCTCCAAGGTCAAAGGACTTTAAAACAGTTACCCAAAATTCTGTCAAGGAAAACATCCAGCATCTGAAATCAAAACCAAATCCCACCGCCGACTTGCATTCTTAAATTTCCGACTCCAAGACCATCAAACATTTTTACCTTTTACCAAAGATCCCCAAAGCCAACAACCCGGTCCATCTTATCGATTTCAACTTTCCATACCAAAATGATCTTCGGTTATTCTGATAATAAGGTGGCTTCTCTCATTCAATCTTCACGCTGTTTCAACAAGGACACTGATTACACACTCATAACAACTGTCATCCGCTCATGCCTCCATTATCAAATGTTCCTCACCATGTTCCCAATTGCTCAGGCTTTGCCGTTTTTGCCGAGACATTGAGAACTTCACATCCAGGTAAAATGAGATGTGTAAGCTTTTTGCTGAGTTTGCCTTTTCCAGCTCCACTGTGGTTGGAGCACTGGAGCAGGCCCCCTCAATACCGACACACGGATGTTTAAAACTCCATAATTTTTTCCATTCATCATGTTCAAGACTCCATTATTAACCCCCCAATTTAATTACATTCCAATGTAAGGCTTACCTGGTACATTATTGGTCTCACCAACTCTGCTGAGAGTTTCCCATACTTGACCAGAAGGTCTATCAGTGTTCCTGTGAAAAAAACAGAAACAGCTCTCTTTGGGCATGCTCCAGAAGTGTTGGCGTAATATCCTTAATTGAGCACCAAAATGTAGAATGAAGACATCCCAGGGCCAAAGATTCAAGGGAAGGATGGCTAAGAGATGTCTGTACTCGCCTCCAGAGAGCCATCTTGCCAGAGTTTGAACATTCGTCCATCGATAAGCTTTCACTCTGATGTTCTCAGGGATCAGACGTCACGTGGTTTTTGCTTCTTTTTTTCCCAAGTTGCAAAATGCAATTTCCAATGAGCCATGAATAATACACCCCCATAAAGGTCGAGCATAGCGTGAGATGGAACGTGGAAATGACATCCCAGGCAAACGCCATATTTCTACACCTCCATCTCACTAAATCCGTCATCCGGACACCTTGCGTTTGCCATTCAGTCCGTCACCTACGGACATTAGATCATCCGTCATATGGGTTATATTGTTTAACTGCAGTCAGCAAAGCGACAGGACGGGTTTAGTGCTGGACGCCGGGATGACGTGTATGTCCATGGAGGCTGAGCCCAGTGATAGACACCACGTTGTAATGACTTCCCCAACGCTGTCATGTCGTCCCAGTGAAAAGAGCGTGACAGACAGAGGGACAGACGGGGGAAATCCAGCTACTTTATGATACACATGACATTCCTCGCAAAAGTACCCGTCCCCAATGATGGGAAAAGTTTAAGTTGATCCATCAACATAAATTATTTGATGGACTTCAAAAAGGTTAATTGTGTAACGCTCTCCATTTCACTGAGAGCTAAATCTCTGAAATAACACTGCCCACCACAAAATGGTGGTGCACTATCAGGCAGTAGGGGTTCAATTTGTTTCAAAAGAGTATAGAATACCCTGGTCACAAAATAAAATTTGGCATCAACTTTATTCATGCCTGTTCACCTGTCATTTCAAAAGTGAATGTTGAGCTTTGCCTGCGTGCTCAGCTTTTCAAACATAGTGTGAGAAGCAGCTGCCGTGCACGAGAGACAGACAGACTGTTTCGTTGTGCAGAGGCACACCCCTTTCTCCCAGGTACATTTTCAAGTATTTATGGCTTTTTTGAAAGTTATTTTTCATCGTTTTATTCGACAATTCTTATCTGGCAAGCATGAAATGTGGCCAGGCTGCTCCGATTGACTTACTTATAATAATAACAACGAGCCGAAACCCCGTCACCGATGGATTCCGTTCCATGAGCCCAATATGACAACCAGTGGCAGCTCTTGTAAGAGCCGGATCCCAGTCGATGTACTCCATGCCCTTACCTAATGGGGCCTACAAAACGTCCTTGTACACGACATTTTTGGTGTACACTACTCCTTGTGAAGAAGTCCCCTGATTTGTGCACGTGTCTACTTTGACGTACAAACACCGTGTCAAAACTTCTCAGGTCACAGTACCGATGCGGTACGGTGATGCGGTGATGCGGCCGCCAGGAGGAGCACAAAATTGGTCCTTCAGTATTAATATATAGATACTAAAAGTTCCTTTTAAAGTTACCAGTCAATGCATAAGCTGAGAATTAAATCTCAGTAAAAGCAAACTAGTTATGTGCACAGGTGCACCTTTGAGACATTAATACTCTCACCTCCTCGCACAAATTCCATGGCCATGTAGATGAATGTATCTGAACACTTGACGAACAGAACATCAACTGTATATAGAGAGAGAGAGAGCAGAGTTTCACAAAGTTAAATGAATACAAAGTCATTCCAAAGGCTTTTTTACCATCATGAAATTCCAGAGTATAGCATTATGACTGTCGCATATAAATTTCTTATCAAACACATATTGCAAAGATATTATAAACATTTCGCATTTTGTTTATATTTTGTGGTTGTAGTTTCAATTTTAAAGCTGTTTGTGCATGTCACAACATCAGAGAGGTCCTTGTGCTTAAACAACAAAAGAACGATTGTGTTTAAAAGTATGAAAAGTTCCACGCCATTGGGGGGGGGGGGGGATACATACCGATATTCGGATGTTTCAGTGAAGAGATCAGAGCAGCTTCCATGAAAAACTGCAAGAAGAACAGGAATATGTCCATATTATAGAAAGTTAAAATAAATAACAGACTTGGAAACAAGGCTGAGGATTTCCTTCATGGTGCACCTCACCTCAAAAGCAAACAACAGACTTGTCATCCTCCATTGTTCTCAATTATTGCTTGAAAAATCAGAACCACTCAGGTTTACAAGGCATTTGTCCTCAGTTCAACAGAATATTGCTCTCCCCTATTTGATGGGTCTCCAGCATCACATCTGTCTCTTCCAGAGTCTGTGCAATCTGAAGCTCTCAAATTATTGGCATCTCCAGCGTTGTGACTACAGTACAAGATCTGTTTTTCTCACATCACAGAGAGGTCAGTGACCTGCTTTTATTTTTTAAACCACCTCTTCCACAGGAGCCTGGAATATCTCCCCCAGCCATCTCATTCTCATTTATTTTATTTTTTTCTTCTTCTTCTTCTTCTCCTCCTCCTCCTCCTCCTCCTCCTCCTCCTCCTCCTCCTCCTCTCTCTCTCTCTCTCTCTCTCTCTCTCTCTCTCTCTCTCTTTTCTCCCTCCCTCATCATTCTGACCCTCAACAAGGTGCTCCAGGATGCAATTGGTCTTCCAGTTATCACTTTCTGGTGAAGTTCCCAAGATCTAAGCTTTCCACACACCTTCACTCTTTTGTTCCTCATTTCTCCCATGTCCAAAGGCTTCTTTGCAGTCATGAAATTCCAGAGTATAGCATTATGACTGTCGCACATAAATTTCTTATCAAACACATATTGGCAAATGTGCACGAGAGAAAGACAGACTGTTTCGTTGTGCAGAGGCACACCCCCTTTCTCCCAGGTACATTTTCAAGTATTTGAAGCATTAGATGCTTCAGAGTTGAAAGTTGACTTACCTTTCTTTTCATTTACCTCTCCAGATTCATATATATATATATATATATATATATATATATATATATATATATATATATATATATATATATATATATATATATATATATATATATATATATATATATATATATATATATATATATATGTATATATATATATATGATCACATAGATCACAATAACAGGAACTGATCACAATAAAGCCATGTACCAATTTTCAGTTGAATATGTCAAAGAGTATGGGAAAGAAGTCAGAAGAAAACATAATAGGGACGGGACAGACGGCCAGACAAAGAGTAAACCCACAGTCCCCTCTGGTGAAACCAATAGGGGACTAATAAATGGGGAGGAGAGGTGGAAATTGGAAGAGAGAAAAGCATGTATTTCCATAAATTACAGAATCAATGTACATTACTGCACCATAACAATACATAAGATACAGTTACAATTACCCTACATCCAGAATAACTCAGAAACCAGAAGAACCCGTTTACATTATCTCTTCACTCAATAAATACGAGGGCAAACTTGGGAATTCACAAACAAAGATGATCAGCAAGCCTGGAGGGAAAGCCTGGAGGGAAAGCCTGGAGGGAAAGCCTGGAGGGAAAGCCTGGAGGGAAAGCCTGGAGGGAAAGCCTGGAGGTAAAGCCTGGAGGGAAAGCCTGGAGGTAAAGCCTGGAGGGAAAGCCTGGAGGTAAAGCCTGGAGGGAAAGCCTGGAGGGAAAGCCTGGCAAGGAGTCTGATGGTAGTTTGGTTCCTGTCCCAGTGGTTGAACAGAGTGGGAGAAGGGAGTGGTTGACTGATCATTCAAGGAAGGAACAAGGAAGGAACAAGGAACAAGGAACACAGCTTGTTCGGCAAGATGTGACACAGTAGTCCTCTCTGCAGGCTCGGCGCATCCAGCAGCACAGAGGTGAAAACAAAACTCTTCGGACTCGAGGGAGCAATTCGATTTGCGTCTGCCTTTCTAAATCACTTCTCTCAGCGGTGTCTGTGGCGGTGTAATGATCATTGTAATGATTTTACTGACATGCATCTATAACAATACATGAGATACAATAAACCTGACTTTGTCAGGTTGTCCCCCCCCCCCACTCGTGGGGCAGATAACAGCAATTTTTGAGAGGAATCGTGCAAATGATACAAGCATCAAATTTGGCACATTTGTTCTCCAGGGGATTCTAATCAAATCTGCCTGATTGGCCATTTGAAAATCCAAATTTTGAAAAATTTGAAAAAAAAAATAAAAACTTCAAAAAAGTGAAGATCACGAATCAATGTTCGATGCTGGCTGAGATTGGTGGATGTTTCAGAAACATCATCAAAGACGTTCCAAGTCTGCCATGCAGTTTTCTTCCCTTTACAGACACCACGAAGGCAGACACGACGTCACATCCAGTGAACGCATGGAAGTATGGGATCCCTCTAGTTTTCTCAGGCCCCATTGCAGAAACGACCTCATGGACTGGAATCCATCGTGCCTTGGCTCCTTGGCCAAAGGCAATCCACATGTTCTCAAGACCTAGTTCCTGTAAGGATGGCAGTACAGATATTGCTATGACTAGTACGTCCGTGTCATTAGCTTTAATGATAATGGACTTGCGACCATCCGTCGTTGCATCCCTGGTGTGTACAAATATTCGAGTGTCAGCTTCTTCATGACAACTTGGAGACACAGCATCCGGTGAGTTCCTTGTGTTGCTTATGGCATCTTCTCCTTTTGTCACAATGACTGTGCTTGTCGTCTGTGCTTCACACATCTTTTCCGCAAGGAAGGAACAGCTCAGTCTTGTTGCTGTCATCTCGAAGAAAGCTTCTCCAGTTACTTGGGGTCTTACTGGTTCCTGTCACTCTTCTTCTGATTCCTTGCCCCCTTTTCGACCTTGCCTCGGACTTCAGACTTGACTTCTTGTACACATCAAACACTACGTCCACTCTCTCGTACCTGGCACCAGAGGATTCCACCTTTGGGATGATGTCTTCTTGAGCATAGTCATCAAATATCTTTGAAGTGCGTGGAGGTAGGGCATTGATAATGGCTGAGCCATCAATGATGACTGCATCTCCCCTTCATTCTCTGTCTGGGATGTTCTCTTGTGCTTCAAGAATTTCAGCCAGCTGTGACTTCAAATTTTTTTGAAGTTTTTTTTTTTCCTTCAAAATTTTCAAAATTTGGATTTTCAAATTGCCAATCGGGCAGATTTGATCAGAAAGCCCTGCAGAACAGAAATGCTAAATTTGATGCTTGTATCATAATTTGCACGATTTTTATAACCATCTACTACACTATTTCGTGCATATTGCCTTTGTGGTTTGAAGTGGACATCTGGACAGAGCTCTGAAGATGAAACAACGATACAAGACATACAAAACCATCCAGGCAACTAAGTGCCGATGTGAAGCTCGGTACATGGGCCGCACAACACTAAGATTGGCTGATCCGATCAAACAACACATCCCCTTGACGATTTGAAGAAAGATTGTGAGGGTCAGAACACAACCAGTGCGATTTTTCTTTTTCCTTTGTTTCCGAAGAACACAACCAGTTCTACTTTTTCACATTTCTCCTGATTCATCCTCATTTTTTATTTTTATTTTCATTTACCTCTTTTGCTCCTTATTTCTCTCTATCTTTATCTATCTGTCAAGGAGAAGTGAATGATTGCAGAAAGTTTTCTGTGAGGTTCACTTGGCTGTGCCTGGATGGGTTTGATGGTCATCCAGTGGCGGATGAAACCCGACTTCTGTCCAGGTTCCTTCTGATGACTCCAATGCAGTATTTAATCTTCCGTTTGATGATGTACAGTATGTGTATATGTCCATGTATACAGTGCCTATAAAAAAATCTACACTTCTTTTCAAAATTTTCACCTTTTGTTACCCTTTAGCCTGAAATTAAATTGCCTAAAATCACTTTTTCCACCTTTATTTACATATTTTATTTACATACTTACATATCCTTATAAATTTTCTGAAATTTGTTGAATTTGTTTTTCACTTCAAATTTGTGGGTTATGATGTGTAAATAAAGGTGGAAAAAGTCTGATTTAATGGAATTTAATTCCAAGCTACAAGTCAACAAAAGGTGAGAATTTTGAAAAGGGGTGTAGACTTTCAATGGGCACTGTTTATATATTCTTGGAAAAATGATACAATCAGCCATAGTGCGTCATTGCCTGTAGTCTGGCCACACATTGACTTGGATGGGACCCGTGTACGAGACATGACCTCCAAAAAAAACCCAGCAGATTGATACTGGAGGCATGGCACGTCAAGAGCCAAGAGGGTCGTCTAACTGGTGAGACTGTGGACATACCTACACAAAACACACCTCTGCTTCAGATGGCAAAAACTGGATGGTGCAAGCAACGGGATAAGGTGAGCAAATAACAGCAAACTGCCTGGTCCTCAACACCACACCCACACTTACACAACACCACATGGAAACTCTGCCAACCTCGCAACCCACATATCATCACATCCAACCCAGACATGGATTGCCAACCTCATCCCTCCCCCCGCCCTCCCCCCCCACCACTCTCCCCCCGGCACCCCTTCATGTTCACACAGACTTACTTCATTGCAGTTTCCTTTCTTGCAACATTTGACAGCCACCTGCAATAGATGTAAAGTAACAACTCATCTCACAATTTCTCCAAAAAAAAACGAAACGTGGTAAATGTGAATAGAGTAAGTTCTTAAATATCACAGGTTTTGATCAATCAAGGCAACTTCTTCATGAACCAATTAAATCATCACGGGGTTAATTTCTACCTCTTGCCGGATTTTGAGTTGACCTGTGATGGTTATCTCGTACCACGAGCCTTTCACACAGTTAATATAAGGGAATGACGCCAAAGTGTAAAACGATATAAACAAAAGTGATCCTTTTAATTTTATTTATTCACTGGTTTACAGAACTGCAGAAGGATTTAAAAAAATAAACACATTAACAGATAACAAAGGAAAACAATTTCAGATATTAAAAGGGAAGGAATGGTGGGGGTGAGGGGGCAAGTTTAATCACTTCTGAACTTTTAATCTTATTCAACACAGCAGGAGACTTCATTGTAAAGCCGATTTATATTTATTTTAAATGTTTACTTCAATTGTGATGTGTATATTTTTGGCAGCAGTCTTCCTACTTCCATATTTTCTGGAAGTCCAGGAACCTAACCCTCTTTTTCCCAGAGGAAATAGGTTTTAACTGTCACCGTTTTGACTATCACAGCATTTTCCAGGAACGTCACCCTTGTGATATTTAAGGGTTTACTCTGTACAAGAATGAACAAAATTAAGAATTCAACCACAATTCTGAAGACGACGATGGTTCACGAGCGGTATTTGATGATGTAGATTGTTTCAGAAGTCAAGGATGACACAATGTGATAATGTTTGACCAAGTTATAAAAATGATCAACATGATGTGGTACGAGTGACGGGTTATTAGCTGCAAAATATCGAAAACCTGGTTTCGTTCAACAACTTTCAAAATTTGACCTTTGCATAACCTTTAAAGGTCACAAAACAATGTTGTGGACATTAAAATAAGGAAACAGGATACGTGCTATAGCTTATTGGAATTTGTTCGTCGAAGAAGGTCGAAAAACCGGTTCGAAGGTCGGCTATCCGGAAAACCCGGTAAAGAAGGTCGGCTAACCCCTAAAAACACGTTTTTTGGGCGTGGCTCCGCCAATAAAGGGCGCACCACGCCCATTCTCAGGAAAACACAACTGGATCAAGATATAAACCTCCCACTAAAATTTTATCAGGATCGGATCAAAACCCACAGAGCTATGCTCGGGACAGACAGACAGACAGACAGACAGACACATAACAATAACGAATATAGTGGTCACTTATTTTTTTCGTGAAAACATTTTTTTCGTGAAAACATTTTTTTCGTGAAACAATAACAAACACCACGCCTT
>NC_140965.1:10499260-10509260 GCF_056783735.1 Eptatretus burgeri | reverse complement strand
GATACTTGGTAAATTTCACTTCAATTGGATAAGCAGTTCCAGAGAAAACATTATTCAATATTTCTCTTCAATCCAATATGGCCACCAAACCACATGACATCAATTATCCTTGAACATCCGAATATCCCCGTCATGAAGAACATGTCTGTGAAGTTTCCCCTCAATCTGTGAAGTTGTTCTGGAGAAGAAGATTTTTGAAGGTTTGAGGGTAAGTCCAAGATGGCCCTCAGACTACGTGACCTGTGATGTACGCCAGTTATCAAACTTCATTCAGCATGAATAGTCCATCATTTGTGTGCAGTTTCACTTTGATCTGTAGAGTGGTTCTGGAGAAGAAGAAGATTTTTTTCTTTAATTTTTTTCACAATACCAGCCAAACCCGCGCTCCGTGCGAAGTTTCTGAAGTGAGGGTTCGTTAGGACGTCAATATATCCAGTGCTCACAATGTGATTTATCGAATTTCCTTGTATACAATGTTTCTTGTTACATTTTTTGTGTCAAATTCACCTTCTGAGGTCGTCAGCATGTGCAGAAGAGGGTTTTACATTGCAGATGCTGTTTTCTAGGAGTGGCATTACGCCTCTCAGCGGTGACGGTCTGTCGACGACAGACGTAATGATGTCAGTGAATGACCGATGATGTCATAACGTCATACGCCTCTCAGCGGTGACGTCACACGTCGCCATGCAAACGAATGTAAAAATTAGAAAGTCGCAAAAAATTCCCAAACCTGTCTATCTGGCAGGATCTCACATCGCCGATGCTGTACATTGGAGCACAGAGCACCCGCATGCTGAAAGTGGTGACAATCCGTCTGGCAGTTTCGGAGGAGAAACGTCCACAAAATATGGCTTTGCGGATTAATATAATAATGATGTTTCAAAAATGGATTTGTTCTCGTGGATCAGGCATAACGTGGTGGAGGGACGCGCTCTACCGAACTGCTCTTCCAGTTATCATTACAATCATTTCCACGAAAAATCCGTTATTTCCATTTGGAGGGAAAATAAACATCTATATATATATATTTATTTATTTATGTGAAGGAACAATTAGTTACACACCATTATCTGTTCCTCATTCTGGAGCCAAAATAATAAAACAAAAAAATTGAACTTGTCAGTTATTTAACAAAGATGAAGCCTGGTGTTGGCTTCGTGGTTGGGGTGGTGGCTTGGGATCCTTGGGTCCTGAGCTTGAGCCCCGTTGGCCAATGAATTAACACCGGGGGATTGACTCAGCCTGTTACCCTTTCGAGGTCGGCAAAATGAGCACCAGTACACTGGTAAAAGGGGCACTGCATCAACGGCATAGCCGTGCCTCCAACTAATGATGCAACCAGCAGCGAAAAAGACAGCACACGATGGGAACAGAGATAAATGTACAATTACATTTACCTGGAGATCCGGATCAGGTTGTGACGTGAACCCAGACATTTTGATGAATATTTTCAACGATAACGACGACGAAATTATGCGCAGACTCTCAGAACTGTGTTCGCTGCAAGGAAGAAACACAAGCTCTGTGACATCATTTGCTTTGTGAGGTCATAGTTGACTGTTGCCGATGGCAACTTTTTCCCAAGTTGGCATCTCCTGGCCACAGTTAATTTGGAGAATATTAAAATTAGGTTTTTTTTTAATTGAATTATCATTCTTTAATTAGTTTTGGTTTATCTATTTGCATATTTTCAAGTGTTTGCTTATTTATTTGTTTGTACGTTATTCATTCACGGCCGAACGGAAGCACCGAGAAGCTCCAAATTTTGTGTGTTGGTCCTTCAGAATCCCACCTCCTTCCCCTGAACAGTGCTGGCTAGCCTCCACTGGTACCAAATATTGTAATGTTTTGCTCACCTTTCCACATGGTCACGTATACAGGTATTTGACGTTATGAAATGTATGTAAAGTCAAGTCTGGTTGGACAAACTTGTGATTTCCTTTCTGTGAGAAGGAATTAAACAAACCACAGAGACATTTCACTGTAATTATTATCAAGACAAGACATTTACCTGAAACAGCCAACTTATTTACATTTATTGGGAAACTTCTTCATTCTTCTTCACATTTTATTCCTGTAAAGGACCAAGTTACATTCACATCTGTATTATTACAGGAGCCATGTCTGTTTGTTTGTTGTGTTATAACTTGAGAACGGATTAACGATTTCAAAAAAACTCGAACGATGGTGGATTGAGGGAACTCCCAGGAAGGTTTTTGATCCAAACATATATATAGGTCGGTTTTGTGTACATGGCTACGTGGGAACACATGTCGAAACTGCAATGCAAACTTGCGACACTGGTTATGAATTTTTTGCCAATTACAATTTAGCTCAAGATGACCCTCAAAATTTTTCATACTGATCGGATGAAGTATTTAACATCTGAAATTATGACATAACGAAGCCACAAATGACATCATCAAAAAAATTCACCCAAATTTCCCATGGGGAGGACTTCACACGTGCCAAGTTTCAATTTTTTCCATGGAGTGCTTTCGGAGACACAGAGATCCAAAGTATTTCCTTTTTTTCAACATGGCTGCCACACCACATGACCTTTGATGTCATAGTTATCACAAAAACATACCACATGTGTAGTTGCATCCATGATGAAAATTTCGTGAAATTTCTATGGTGAAAAAAACAAGCATGCCACCCCACTTCGATACCACCCCGCTTCGATCGGACACCTGACCCACGACGTCCTCTTTATCAAGTCAAATTCAGAATGGGCGGCTGATCACGTCTTTGAAGTTTCGCATTGATCGGATAAAGCTTTTTGTCCAACATGGCTGCAAGGCCATGAGACAGCTGTTGTTGAAATTTTCAACCAATATTCCCCATGCCGAGTCGATCATATTATACAAAAAAGTTTCTCTGAAACCACTTAGCCTTTCAATGTGAGACTTTGCAGTGATGATGCGCTGCTGTTGCTACAAATAATTTATATAACAATGATCTCATCAGTCATATGATGTGGCAGCCATGTTGGTTTTAAATAAATAATTAAACAATTATTTCTCTGAAACCATTTAACCAATCAATACGAGACCTTGCAGTTATGTTCCACCCCCTCTTGCTGCATACATGGGACTTAAAAATTGTCATCAGTCAGGTGGTGTAGCAGCCACATTGGTTTCCAGGAAAATATTTTTTAAAATTATATTTTGGAAACTGCAAGAGCAATCAATGCGAAACTTTGAAGTTGTGATTCACTGCCCTTGCTCCATGTAACGTAATTTTTCGATAAAAAGGATTATTTTATTTTCAGTTTTCAAACTAACATGGCTGCCAAAGCACGTGACTGATGGAATTGATAATTTGGAATCTGCCCAAAATTTTGACGGAGGATCTCATTTGCGAAGTTTCGTTTTGATCTGATAAGGTTATTTTTTCTATCCAATATGTCTGCGAAACCACGTGACCTCTGATGTCATCATTTACACATTGTGTGCCAGTGTATGGTTTGATGATACTTGGTAAATTTCACTTCAATTGGATAAGCAGTTCCAGAGAAAACATTATTCAATATTTCTCTTCAATCCAATATGGCCACCAAACCACATGACATCAATTATCCTTGAACATCCGAATATCCCCGTCATGAAGAACATGTCTGTGAAGTTTCCCCTCAATCTGTGGAGTTGTTCTGGAGAAGAAGATTTTTGAAGGTTTGAGGGTAAGTCCAAGATGGCCCTCAGACTACGTGACCTGTGATGTACGCCAGTTATCAAACTTCATTCAGCATGAATAGTCCATCATTTGTGTGCAGTTTCACTTTGATCTGTAGAGCGGTTCTGGAGAAGAAGAAGATTTTTTTCTTTAATTTTTTTCACAATACCAGCCAAACCCGCGCTCCGTGCGAAGTTTCTGAAGTGAGGGTTCGTTAGGACGTCAATATATCCAGTGCTCACAATGTGATTTATAGAATTTCCTTGTATACAATGTTTCTTGTTACATTTTTTGTGTCAAATTCACTTTCTGAGGTCGTCAGCATGTGCAGAAGAGGGTTTTACATTGCAGATGCTGTTTTCTAGGAGTGGCATTACGCCTCTCAGTGGTGACGGTCTGTCGACGACAGACGTAATGATGTCAGTGAATGACCGATGATGTCATAACGTCATACGCCTCTCAGCGGTGACATCACACGTCGCCATGCAAACGAATGTAAAAATTAGAAAGTCGCAAAAAATTCCCAAACCTGTCTATCTGGCAGGATCTCACATCGCCGATGCTGTACATTGGAGCACAGAGCACCTGCATGCTGAAAGTGGTGACAATCCGTCTGGCAGTTTCGGAGGAGAAACGTCCACAAAATATGGCTTTGCGGATTAATATAATAATGATGTTTCAAAAATGGATTTGTTCTCGTGGATCAGGCATAACGTGGTGGAGGGACGCGCTCTACCGAACTGCTCTTCCAGTTATCATTACAATCATTTCCACGAAAAATCCGTTATTTCCATTTGGAGGGAAAATAAACATCTATATATATATATATATTTATTTATGTGAAGGAACAATTAGTTACACACCATTTTCTGTTCCTCATTCTGGAGCCAAAATAATAAAACAAAAAAATTGAACTTGTCAGTTATTTAACAAAGATGAAGCCTGGTGTTGGCTTCGTGGTTGGGGTGGTGGCTTGGGATCCTTGGGTCCTGAGCTTGAGCCCCGTTGGCCAATGAATTAACACCGGGGGATTGACTCAGCCTGTTACCCTTTCGAGGTCGGCAAAATGAGCACCAGTACACTGGTAAAAGGGGCACTGCATCAACGGCATAGCCGTGACTCCAACTAATGATGCAACCAGCAGCCAAAAAGACAGCACACGATGGGAACAGAGATAAATGTACAATTACATTTACCTGGAGATCTGCATCAGGTTGTGACGTGAACCCAGACATTTTGATGAATATGTTCAACGATAACGACGACGAAAATATGCACAGACTCTCAGAACTGTGTTCGCTGCAAGGAAGAAACACAAGCTCTGTGACATCATTTGCTTTGTGAGGTCATAGTTGACTGTTGCCGATGGCAACTTTTTCCCAAGTTGGCATCTCCTGGCCACAGTTAATTTGGAGAATATTAAAATTAGGTTTTATTTTTATTGAATTATCATTCTTTAATTAGTTTTGGTTTATCTATTTGCATATTTTCAAGTGTTTGTTTATTTATTTGTTTGTACGTTATTCATTCACGGCCGAACGGAAGCACCGAGAAGCTCCAAATTTTGTGTGTTGGTCCTTCAGAATCCCACCTCCTTCCCCTGAACAGTGCTGGCTGGCCTCCACTGGTACCAAATATTGTAATGTTTTGCTCACCTTTCCACATGGTCACGTATACAGGTATTTGACGTTATGAAATGTATGTAAAGTCAAGTCTGGTTGGACAAACTTGTGATTTCCTTTCTGTGAGAAGGAATTAAACAAACCACAGAGATATTTCACTGTAATTATTATCAAGACAAGACATTTACCTGAAACAGCCAACTTATTTACATTTACAGGATCAATAGTTCAGCCTTCTTCACATTTTATACCTGTAAAGGACCAAGTTGCATTCACATCTATATTGGAAAAGTGCCCATTTCTGTTTGGTTGTTGCGTTAAAACTTGACAACGGATTAACGGATTTCAAAAAATCCACCGACGGTGGATTGAGCGAATTGCCAGGAAGGTTTTTGATCCAGAAATAAATAAAGGTTGGTTTTGTGTACATAGCCACGTGGGGACACATGTCGAAACTACAATGCGAACTTGCGAAACGGGTTATCCCAACAAGGAAGGCAGGATCTCCCAGTAATCCTTTGTTGTTTTTGCCCCATAGATTATCCATTGCAGTTAAGATTGGTATTCCCATCAGCGAGGCAGGAAGGTTACGCATTCAATCGAAACGAGAAACAGACATCCATGACAGGTGAATGCAACAACCTTCCACACCCCTCAGATTTGGTGCAAAAATATTGTGAAAACACATTTGAAAACTTCACACCAGACCAGTATTTACACTCCTCATCAGGAAATATAACGAAACAATAAAAGGTGCAAAATCTGTGTTCTCTTCGCCTCACAAATGTCATTCCAATGTTGTGACAAAGTTTGACCTTTAACCCTTGTGAAATAGAAGCTGCCATCTTGAAAACCTTATTAATCAAAACTGAAACACAATGTGTGCAAACAGATATTACAAAATGTCAATCAATGCAAATGGTATTGCTGGGAGATGTCACAAAAAGAATCAAGATGATTCAACATCAGAAAACATTGCTCTGTGGAAACTGAGTATTTTGACCAGAAAGGACAGGACAGGTGGATTCTCGTGTATTATCAATGAGAGATCATCAAGGGCAAGAGATGGACTCTCAACACGTCCACGAGCAAAGTTTCCAACACGTAAACAATCCTATGTTAATAACTTCTCGGTAAAAGCACATTCTACATGGAAGATAAATAATTAGTGTGGCACTACTATACACAATGTGTGATTATAGTAATGAAGGGGAGAGTTAGGATGGCAGTAATGCAGGAGTCTTTCACTCAGAGAGCAGTAAATGAATCATGGAATGGTCTACCTGGAAAGGTGGTGGAAGCATGAAAAGAACATTGATTTAAATTGGAATAAGATATCGGAACCCAGAATCATTCGGGATAGAGGGGAAAATCGAAATTGGCAGGAATGGTCGGACAAGAAGTGAGTGTAGTTGTCGTAGCAGGTGTTGTGAGACCTCCCAAACACAATCCTGGCCTTGGATATGTGTAAAATATACTGTAATTTCTGATTATATAAATTGACGGGATAGTGTGTGCATTGCTGGGTTGGTGAACACAGAAGCGAGGCTCATGGAAGAGCAAGGTTGAATCAACATTGGGGTAGCAGGGCAACAATTGGGCACAATCAGCAGGGGAATGAACGAACAGGAAATCGAGATTGTCGGGAAGGAAACATTGAAACCAGTGAGGAAGAGGGTTGGGTTAGGAGGGTAAATTGGGGGTAACAAAGATCATATGTCAGGATTGTGGAGAACGAGGTGACTGTGCACTGCATACTTGAAGCCCTGGAGGGAAGAGTGGGAAAGAACATCCTCTGGAAGGTGGTTTTATAGGTGGGGGAAACAAACAAAGGAGGTGTGAAGTCAGCCTTGATTTTGGAAGTTTAACCAAGAGGGGATTACTGGAGGAATGATTACATCCTGGAGTTACTGGGTTGGAGCAGTGAGATTGCAGAGGGAGCAATATCGGAGAAGAGGAGAAAAACAAAAAAGAGAGAGAGAGAGACCACTGTCCTGCTTGGAATGTGAAAGCAACAGACCTTGTGCTTTGGTCTCTTTTTGTTGTGAGATATTCCAATGACATTGAGAGCTTTTGATTCAACAGAATCGTGAAGAGACAGATGGCATGCTGGATTGCCATCCCATATGGGAGAGCAGTACTCCATTGCGCTATTACCAAAGGTCTTCCGGAATGTGAGTAGCTCTGATTTTCCAAACAAAGACTTGACAGAGGGTGACTGGTCTGTTGCTGGATTGGGAGGTCAGTGTTTACTTTGTGGTTGGTCCAAAAGAGGTCATTACTGATTGTGAGGTCAAGAAGCTCAAGAGAGTAAACCTCTTCCAATGGCTGACCATGGAAATAGATGGATGCGTTTATTTGATGAACCTTCCACAGCAAGAGGGTGAGTGAGGAAGATTTTTTGAGGATTGAAGGACTTGTTTCCTTTATCAGACCAGCATCAAATCAATTCACAATCACAAGAGGATCACAGCTGCAGTCTTCCGAGCAGTTGGAGCATTGCAAAGGTCATTCATGTGGATGAGGAACGTGACTGGGCCCAAGACACTACAATACAAGACCCAAGACACTCCATCCTTCACTGAGAGAAGAGGGGAGAAGGTTCCATTGACGCTTGAGTGGAAGAAGGTCAGATATCAGGCTGTTGGGAAACAGGGAAGATGACATCAACAGCCAAAATGGAGTCCATTTCTTTGCTTGTAAATTGAAGTCAGCTCACTTGTCTGTAGTTGATAAAATCTGTTTTGTACCCTTTTTTAGATGTGATTTTTTTGTATGTTATATATATATATATATAAAACAGCCATTTTTCCCTGCTGTGCAGGGGTTAGCTTTTCTTGAGGCAATGTTTTATGGTCGGATGCCCTTCCTGACGCAAACCCTGGTTGCCTCTTATGAAACACAGGGATATGGTATCCCTATTCTAACCAGGGCATACACTGGGACCAGTACACTGGTACTCATTTCACCAACCTTGGAAGGATGACAGGCTGAGTCAACCCCCTGGTGTTAATTCAGCAGCCAATGGGGCTTGAACTCAGGACCTTCGGATCCCAAGCCAGCCACCCTAACCACGAAGCTAACACCAGACTTGTATGTATAAATGTGTATGTGTGTATATATATATATATATGTGTATGTGTGTATATATATATGTGTATGTGTGTATATATATATGTGTATGTGTGTATATATATATGTGTATGTGTGTATATATATATATATATATATATATATATATATATATATATATATATATATATATATATAAATATATAAAAGTCTCTTCTTCTTTTGGCTGCTCCCGTTAGGGGTCACCACAGCAGATCAACCATCTCCATTTCGCTCTATCCTCCACATCTTCCATTGACGCCCCAACCACCCGCATGTCCGCCCTCACCGCATCCATGAACCTCTTCTTTGGCCTTCCTCTTCTCCTCCTGCCTGGCGGCTCCATCTTCAACATCCTTCTCCCAATATACTCCGTTTCCCTCCTGTGCACATGTCCAAACCATCGCAATCTCGCCTCTCTCACTTTGTCTCCAAACCGTCCTACCTGCGCTGTCCCTCTAATATACTCATTTCTTATCCTGTCCATCCTCGTCACTCCCAACGAGAATCGCAGCATCTTTAACTCTGCCACCTCCAACTCCACTTCCTGTCTTTTTGTTAGCGCCACCGCCTCCAAACCATACAACATAGCTGGTCTCACGACCGTCTTGTATACTTTCCCCTTCACTCTTGCAGCTACCCTTCTGTCACAAATCACTCCTGCAACTCTTCTCCACCCACTCCATCCTGCCTGCACTCTCTTCTTCACTTCTCTGCCGCACTCTCCGTTACTTTGGACAGTTGATCCCAAGTATTTAAACCCATCCACCTTCCCCACCTCAACTCCTTGCAACCGCACCATACCACCACCCTCCCTCTCATTTACGCACATGTACTCCATCTTACTCCGACTGACTATCATTCCCCTTCTCTCCAGTGCGTACCTCCACCTCTCGAGGCTCGCCTCAGCCTGCTCCCTACTCTCACTACAGATCATGATGTCATCTGCGAACATCATAGTCCATGGAGACTCCAGTCTGATCTCGTCCATCAACCTGTCCATCACCATTGCAAAGAGGAAAGGGCTCAGAGTCGATCCTTGGTGCAATCCCACTTTTACCTTAAACCGGTCCGTCATTCCTACCGCACACCTCACCGCTGTCACGCTGTCCTCATACATATCCTGCACGATCCTCACATACTTCTCCACCACTCCCGACTTCCTCGTACAATGCCACAACTCCTCTCTTGGCACCCTATCACAAGCTTTCTCTCAATCCACAAACACACAATGTAACTCCTTCTGGCCTTCCCTATACTTCTCCATCAACATTCTCAAAGCAAACATTGCATCAGTGGTGCTCTTTCCTGGCATAAACCCATATTGCTGCTCACAGATCGTCACCTCTCCTCTCAACCGAGCTTCCACTACTCTTTCCGACAACTTCATGGTGTGGCTTAACAACTTTATCCCTCTGTAATTTCCACAGCTCTGCACATCACCCTTGTTCTTGAAAATCGGAACCAGTACACTTAATCTCCACTCCTCTGGCATCGTCTCACTTTCCAAGACTTTATTAAACAATCTGGTTAACAACCCCACTGCCATCTCTCCTAAGCACTTCCATGCCTCCACTGGTATACAATCTGGG
>NC_140965.1:10434260-10494260 GCF_056783735.1 Eptatretus burgeri | reverse complement strand
AGGGAATAAATGTCATTCATTCGGGCTGCGACGCTTTGAGATAGCCGTTTTTCTGTTCTATCTTTATTTTGAACCAACCACGTCTCAACCGCAACCACCTTAACCACCATGCCAGCCATCGTCACCAACTGCAACCACACTCAACCTCAGACAACAACAACAACGCCAACAGCCGCTACCTTTGCCGTCACAACTCGCTCCCAAACATCGCATCATGCCATTCCCAAACGCACCATGACCATCAAACCACCACCATAAACCCTCCACCACCTTCACCTCTCTCCTTCTGCGGCCATTCCCGCACCACCTGTGAGCACCGAGCGTCGGGCTGTCCTGGGCTCGTACAAGATACGCGCCGAGCCGCGAGTGCAAAATGCGGCATTTCCGAGGAGAATTCGGATCAGGAATGCTACACGCCCACTTCTGATCTGTCCAATCAGCAAGCGCGGGGCGGCTTGGCCCCGCCTCCAGGCGCGTATGTGTGGAATCGAGATATGCAAATTCTAAGATCAGGGGCGATTCATGCCCCTTTTCCTCCGTCCAATGGGCGAGCGTGGCTCCGCCCCCGAGCTCATCCTGATCCGGAAATTTGCATATGGGTTCTCCTGCCGGCCTATAAAACACCGAGCAGAAAAGCAGAGTTTGGTGGCAGAAAAGCGAAGAGAGTTTTGGGGGCAGAGAGAAAGAAGAGTTGTTGCACAAGAGTTATTGTTGCAAGGCAGTCAAGTTGGGTTGGAGCGCGGAGTGGAGTCGGGAGGCGAGGGCATCCCGGTGGTTTTCGGCAGTCGGCTGAGGAGAATTGGGGGAAGAGTCCGAGGAGCTCGGGTCCGAGGCAAGGAAGACGGCGGTCGGCGACGTGGTCGCGGTGGAATCGCTCGTCACGGGACCCAAGCAAGCCAGCTATACTTTCTTCCCCAGAGCATCAACAATTCCCCCTTTCCCCCGCGCTGAGATAGTGCAAAAATGGGGCCCCGTTCCCACCCCACTCCAAGCGGTGCCAACGAAACCCGCGAAGGAGCACGAAGTCGGGGCACCGCCACGCTGCCACATTTGCGGCTCATCACGAAGACGTGGGTCGGACCCCCCCCGGTCTCGCGGGCCTGGCCGCTCCTCCATGTCCCGTGCACACATTGGCCTACGGGCCCGTCTGCCCCCTTGCCTATAAGGGTAGCTTTCTTTTCCTTTGCTTTTGAGTAAATGTGTGTCGGCGTCGTCTGTGAAGTAAAACTGTTTAAGTGTTGCCGTGTGTCGGTCTTAGTCGGTAGTATCTCTGCGTCATTGTTTCTTTTGTTGCATTTGATATATGTGCATTCTGTTTGGCTGTATATGTGTGCTCTTCGTGTGCCGCAGAATAAATGTGCATTATGTTGAACTGTTTTCCCGTTTCGCTTCGTCTTTTCTTTAATTGAATCTCCATCTTGCTTCACGTAACGGGTTCGTCGTGTGCTTAATACGCCCGATAATTAATCGGAACCGTCGAGGCCGACGATAACACCGCTCTGTTATCACGATAGCACGGAACGGATCGCTTAAGCGGCCCGTGTCCGGAGTCGACCTGCGGCGAGGTGCGATCGCCCGGTCTACCATCTGCTTAGGTACTTAGGTAGGTCGAGTTTGGCGAACAACCCTATCCCACGCGGGTGGCCGATTGGCACGATCGTGGTGAGGCCGAAAGGCCCACCCGTGACTCGCTCCCGGCATTAGTCTGAGAGGGTCACGACAGAATTGTCCATCCGGTGGACGACGTGCCGCGATTCGAGTCACCTGGCCGTTCGCACGCCGGCGGGCGCGAATTCGCAACAATATATATATATATATATATATATATATATATATATATATATATATATATATATATATATACACATACACACGTCTGTATACATGTATAGTATATAGATATAGTTAAGGCCAAAATTATTCATACCCTTTCCAAGTTTGGAGTAGTTTGAATCGTGTTATTTGAGGAATGAGTTTCTTCTGGCTTAAGTTACATAAGAATGTGAAAAACAGCTGAAAGAATCACTGCAAGAGACATTTCAAGAAATACATTGTTTCTGGCGTATTTTATTGATAGATGTACAAAAAAGTCATGTCCAGAATTATTCATACCCTTGCATAAGGCGCTGGCACACCTTGACGATTTAGCCAGCGTATGCCGACTTCTGAAAAATTTGTCTAAAACGCTGGCACACGTCGAATACGTTATGGGTAAGTTTTGATAACATTAAGAGAACGCTGAAAAACACTGCCATACATCGTAGTACGCTGGCTTTCATCGTTGTACTTTGCGGTTGTCCTCAAATTTTAGCATGCTTGAAATTTTACGACGTATGACTCACACGTTCCGCTATGCTGGCCATAAGTTGTAGGTACGTTATGCGATCGTTGACACACGTCGACACACGTTACTTGTAAGTTACTCATAAGTCGAAACACGTCGAGGTAATGATTAGCGTACCCAAAATTTATTTATAACCTATGAGTAACGTGTTGTAGGTACGTTACACGATCGTTGACACACGTCGAGGCACGTTATGCGATCGTTGACACACGTCGACACACGTTACTTGTAAGTTACTGATCAGTCGAAACACGTCGAGGTAATGCTTAGCGTACCCAAAACTTATTTCTAACCCATGTGTAACGTACCTCCAATGCATATTGAAGTATGTAGACGTATTTGATTGACGTCTTCTGGACGACCACAGAACTTACTGAACGTGTTTCTAATTTACAGCTACCGTATAATGGCATATTGGCAGCGTTTAAAAAAAAAACAAAAAACAACAACAATAACTTCTGATATTTCGTCACGTGCCGTTACGTCACGTCCGATTGCCTCTTCAGTTTGCTCATGTCTTATTCTTAGTTCCTCCTCTGTGAATATTTTCTGTTTGAGGATATTGTCACGTCGACGTCGAAACTTAAAAGCAAATGTCCGAATATATTTTAAAATTCGTGAGGACGAAAAAAAAAACAAAAAAAACAACAACTTCAGATATTTCGTCACGTGCCTTCACGGAGCCAAGGAAAACAAAATAAAATGTGCCTTGACGGAGAAAATAAGGTTCGGGCATGCTAAACATTACCTCGACGTCTTTCGATTTATGAGTAACTTACAAGGAACTTGTGTCGACGTGTGTCAATGATCGCATATCGTGCCTACAACTTATTCCCAGCGTAGCGGAACATGGGAGTCATACGGCGAGTACGTCATAAAATTTTCAGCATGCTTGAAATTTCACGACGTACTCGACGTATGACAGCGTACTTCATTGTTTTTCAGCGTGCTCTTCACGTAAACCAAACTTACCCATACCGTATTCGACGTGTGCCAGCGTTTGACACATTTTTCATTGGTCCGCATACGCTGGCTAAGTCGTTAAGGTGTGACTGCGATGTTGACACTTCCAATTCTCAGGTGGTTATGATTTAAATCGGCGTGCAGGTTTTTAACAGGCTACGCCACGTGATCGTCGGCGATATGTGCAGCGCGCTATGACTAAGTTAGACTATCGTTGGGCAGAGGTTGTGAACGCCGACAACAGGCTAATCATTCGTTGGTATAAGTTATCTATTAGACAACGAAACGTTCTGTGTACGTTACTAATATGTTATGTAGAGTGTACGCGGTGCAGTGGGACACAAGAAGCACGCGGGCCACCATCAACTCCACTTTATTGCGCGACCAGAAGCACATTCCTGCCACCCCTAGCGGGCGAGGCATGATATACGAAAACCCAATCACGTGACACAGCACACTCCTCCCCCCGTAAAATGACCCGTCACACGATGAACGGACAATCACAACATGACCACCTGAAACCCATCAACACTCATAAAACTCCAAGTACCGCGGCCGCACTCTGACCCACCTCGGACGGGCAGCGCCACCAGACAGTCCAGGCTCAGACGCCTCCTGGCTCGGTCGAGGTGACACCCTCGCCGGACTCGCACTTTCCGCAACACCAGCCACCCCCGACCGCCCAGCCTGCTCGACGTCCCCGGGTAGGACGGCATCAGGCGAAGACCCCCTTGGCGTCGGCCCAACCAGCCCCGGCGACACAACCTCAGGTGCCGGCGATACTACCGGTGGGGGTCCCGCATAGTTCGGCCCGGGGAGGTGTGGGGGGTGTGACGCTGAACAGCGATCATGCATTTGGTCTACGTGCCGCTTCCACACATCCCCACCATCAGTCCGCACCATGCAATTCGCCGGCCCCAGCAGCACAGAGACCACCGCCGGCACCCATTTGGAACCATGGAAATAATCGCGTACCATCACCCGCTGCCCCACCTCGAAGCTGCGCAGCCGCGTCCGACGCGACATTGCCCCACTCCCCGACCCTCCAGGTCGCAGCAAATCCAGCCTGGACCGCAATGCCCGTCCATAGAGACGAATGGCAGGCGAATCACCCGTGACAGGATGAACTGCGTTCCTGTAATGGAGCAAAAAGACATCGACCACCGTCTGCACAGGTGCAACACCCCCCCTGCGCAAAGCCCGCTTCAACATCTTGACAAACGACTCAGCTTGGCCATTCGTCTCAGGGTGATACGGTGCGGACCTTAGGTGTGGAATACCATTCTGGCGCATAAACTCATCAAATACACCCGCGAGGAACTGCGGACCATTATCAGAGACCAGGATCTCTGGCAACCCTTTATTAGCAAAGACCGTCCGCAGTTTCTCTACTGTAATGTTTGCTGATGTATGCTGCATTACTACAACCTCCGGCCATTTAGAGAATGCATCGATCACAATCAAAAACATTTTGCCATTAACCGGTCCCGCAAAATCTACATGGACCCTCTGCCAAGCTCAGTCTGGCACAGGCCAGAGACCCGAAGCTCGACGCGGGTTATCAGCATCTGTCTGGCACGTGGCGCAACGCTTAACCAACTGCTCAATGTCTTTGTTCAACCCCGGCCACCACAACAGGCTACGAGCAAGACTCTTGGTCTTCACGATGCCAAGGTGACTGACATGCAGCTCATCCAAACACCGCTGCCTGAACTTCGGTGGAATCATGGTCCTCATTCCCCACATTACGCACCGTTGGACCAACGACAGCTCCGCTGCGCGTGACGTGAAAGGTTGAAATGCCGGTGTCGAAGGCAGATCGCTCCAATTCCCCGTAGAAATCGCCTGGACGACACGGGCAAGCACCGGATCACGAGCCGATTCCACCGCGACCTGCCTGGCCGTGACCGGCCCGCTTTGGACCTGGCCCAGCGCGAACACATCGACCCGGTCGCTCAACTCAGATACAGCTGGACCCTCCGCACACGGTAAGCGTGAGAGTCCGTCGCAGTTAGCATGCTTCTCGGTGCTTCGGAACTGAATATCATAATCGTAAGCACCCAGAAACAGACACCACTGCTGTATTCGCGCGGCTGCTACCACTGGCACCCCGCGTTCGGGTCTCAGGATGAATTGAAGCGGTTTGTGATCTGTCTGCAAAGTGAAATGCCGCCCCAGCAGGTATTGATGAAACCTCCGCACACCCCAGACGAGGCTGAGAGCCTCACGCTCAATCTGGGCATATCCGCGCTCTGCTGTGGACAGGGTCCGGGATGCAAAACAAACAGGCCGCTCGGAACCATCGTCCATCCTGTGGGAGAGCACTGCCCCGATGCCATATGCAGAGCTGTCGCATGCCAATAGGAGCGGACGCGCAGGCTCGTAGTGCACGAGGACTGTATCCTCTGTGAGCAGCCGCTTGACGCGGTCGAACGACGCCTGGTGTGCAGGCCCCCAAGCCCAGCGCTCGTCCTTCTTGAGCAACCGCGTTAACGGCGCAAGTTGTGAGCTGAGCCCGCGCACGAACCTCTGGTAATACTGGGGCATACCAATGAACGAGCGCAGCTGCGTCTTGTCGCGAGGCGGTGGCATGTGTTGAATCGCTTCCACCTTCCGAGGACCTTTCAACAGCCCCTCCGGCGTGATGATGTGCCTGAGGTATTCCAAGCGCTGCTTGAAGAACGCGCACTTGTCCCTGTTCAAGCGCAGGCCGCACGCTTCTAGCTTTGTCAGCACTTGGGCAATGTTCGCAAGATGCTCGTCCGCCGTTTTCCCCGCAATGAGCACATCGTCCAGGTAGGTCTGAGCGGGCAGGCCAATGCAAACCTGATCCATGGCTTTCTGCCACAAAGCTGGGGCCGAAGCAATCCCAAAACAGAGTCGGG
This sequence comes from Eptatretus burgeri, assembly GCF_056783735.1. NCBI lineage: Eukaryota > Metazoa > Chordata > Myxini > Myxiniformes > Myxinidae > Eptatretus > Eptatretus burgeri. The sequence continues at coordinate 10,488,068 of NC_140965.1, read as the reverse complement.
TATATCGATAGAGTCCTTGACACGTGTTGATTGTCAAAAGCTCGCTACTCCCGGGATCCATCGGCAGGTGAAAATATGCATCACGCAGGTCTAGCTTCGTGAAGTCTTGACTCCCCGCCAACCGCGCATATATTTCATCGATTGACGGCAATGGATATTGCTCCACGCTGAGCCCCGGGTTAACCGTGGATTTGAAGTCCCCGCACAATCGGACGTCTCCATTCCGTTTCAGCACCGTGACAACCGGGGTGGCCCAATCCGAGCACGACACCCGTTCGATCACTCCACAGGCCTCCAGCCTATCTAGTTCACCCTTGACCTTGTCCCGCAGGGCATACGGCACCGGACGCGGTTTACAAAACCGAGGAACCACCCCCTCCTTCAAGAAGAGTTTTGCCTCCATGCCCTTGAGTTTCCCAAGGTCGTCGCTAAACAACCCTTGATGTCTTTGAAGAATCTCCTCCAACTGATCCTCCCATCGGCTCGGCACGGGTTGCACAAGGTGAACTGCGGCCCAGTCCAGCCTGATGCGGGCCATCCAATCTCGGCCGAGGAGAGACGGCCCGCTCCCCCGCACGACGTACACCCGAAGCGTGGCGACCTGGCCTTGGTACCGCACAGACACGTCTGCCATCCCGACTGGCGTTATCTTCTCGCGGGTGTACGTGAACAGCGTGAGGTTCGACCTGATAAGCCTCAAGGCGTTGAGTCTACGCGTGGTCTGCTCGCCGATGAGCGACACCGCTGCTCCCGTATCGACCTGGAACGTGATCGGCGTTTCGTTCACTTCGACTTCCACCGTCATCGGGCGCGCCGTCGCCGGGCCAATTGAAAACAGGCTAAACAACGGCCGCTGGTTCTGCCCCGAGTAGCCTCGCACATCGCCGTCCACGACCTTAACGGTGGCCGTCGCCCCACGGCACACACGCGCCAAATGACCCACCTTGTGACAATTCAAACACACGTTGCCTTTACACGGGCATGCACGGCGCAGGTGTCGACCTCCACATCCCAAGAATGTCCGCGGGGTCACCCCGCCGCACGCGCGGCCGCGTGGCGACATCCGACCTGCATCGAAGGTCGTGCGCGCGTCCCGGGGTGCTCGCGACCCCGCGTGGCCGGTGATGGCTCGAACATCCCCACGAGTCTGCTCGACCGCTGTAGCCGTGCTGACCGCCGAGTCGAATGTAATGGCTTCATCCTTCAGCCGTAAAACCGCTGAAACCATCTTCGCATCTCGTAAACCAGCAATAAAACGATCTCTGAGCCGAGCTGGCCGCTCCCCCGCCGTGAACTTGCAGGCCACGGAAGAATGCTTAATCCGCGCCACAAAATCAGCGACGCGTTCCTCTGCCCCTTTCGAGAGGCGATCGAACTGGAATCGAGCGAGCTGCAACGACTTCTCCGGCGCCATGTGTGCTTTCATTTTCTCCACAATGTCCCGAAACGACAGCCCGTCATCCCGGGGCCTGTTCGGTGCCACTAAATCACCCAGCAGCCGATAATGCTCCAGCGAAAGCGAAGCGAGCAAGATCGACTTTTGTTTGCTCTCGTCGACCACATCGTTCGCGTGGAAATAGCATTCCAATTGCTCCAAAAACAATTCGAAGTCGTCCCCGTCGAAAACGGGCATAAGTCCGTATTCAACCATCCTCGTCAGCCAACTAGAGTGTACGCGGTGCAGTGGGACGCAAGAAGCACTCGGGCCACCATCTACTCCACTTTATTGCGTGACCAGAAGCACATTCCTGCCACCCCTAGCGGGCGAGGCATGATATACGAAAACCCAATCACGTGACACAGCACACTATGCATATGACCAACTCGTTATGAATACGCCAAAAACTTAAAAAAAACATCAACATTTCAGCGTACGCCAACGTTTTACATACATTTTTATACGCTGCCATTGCGAGCTGAATCGTCAAGGTGTGACAGCGCCTTGAGATCAGTTCAAAGTTACATTCAGTAATCAATGGAAAAGCCTCTGTTTGTGATGACATCCTCCAAACGGTTTTTATACTTGCTCACAAGGTTTTTGCATGTCTCTACAGGGATTTTGGCCCACTCCTCCTTCGCGAAGGTCTCCAGGCCTTTGAGGTTGGAAGGCTTCCTTGCCATCACTCCGCTCTTGAGCTCCCTCCACAGATTCTCGATTGGTTTGAGGTCCGGACTTTGGCTTGGCTACGCTGGAATGTCGACATCCTTATCTGGGAACCATTTCTTGACTGACTTGGCAGTGTGTTTTGGATCGTTGTCCTGCTGATTATATTTATCTTTGTTGGTTCAAGAGTCAGTAAGTGACCACTATATTCATTATATTGTTGGTGTGTTGGACGGATCGGAGATTTAGTCCTTATTTGTTGGTCGTGGTGTCGGTCTGTCCGTGTGTGTGTTTGTCGGGGGTTTTTGACCCCCTTGCAGTTGTTCGATTTTGATGAAATTTGGGTGGTAGGACCAGTTTATAACCTCGTTGTGCCGCGTAGGTACTGGTTGCTAACGCCCCTTTGGTTGCCTAGCAACGGACGATAAACCTCTTTTTCTGGAACATTTGGCTCAAAATCAATTCCGAAAGCCAATTTCATAGCTTGAGCCATGAAAATCAGCACATATGTTCTTCAAGGGATCATGTCTGAAATAAATTCCGGTTTTTGCCCCATCCCTAATGGATATCCCACAGTCCGCCCCCGAATCTAGCTAGTCACGCCCCGAGCAACCACACGACGCATATATTCTAACTCCTGTAGCTCTACAACGGCTTGATGGAATCGAACGAAACTTTGCATGCTTATAGACCTCAATGAGTACTACACATTTGCTCATTACACCCATGACCCATCTCGCCCAGGTCAGGAGTCAGGGGTCAATTAGTGCATTTTTTACGAAAATCATGAAAAATTGACCTTCCGTGTGGCAAATGTATCTTCTCCGGGTTATGATTGTAGAACCATAAAAATCGACAGTTATCATCTGGAAGCCATTGCGCACAAACGATCGAAGCCCGATTTTCGATATAGGCCCTGGTTTGATGGCAGTGCCCCCTAGAAAATATGGGATTTCCCAATATTGACGAAAATACAAATCCCCCTTGCGGCCAGACAGTTCAAACGATCGGAACGAAATTTTGTGAGTGCTTAATCCTTATTGAGTACTACAACTTTGCTTCAGGTCATATCGACCAATTCTGACCAGGTCAGGGGTCAGAGGTCAATTAGTTCAAAATCTCAAGTCACTAAAATGCGTACCTCCTGCGCAGCAAATTCATCTCCTCCTAGGAATATAGACCAATGACCGTGAAAATTCTGAATAATCATCTGGAATACATTGCACACAAATGATCAAAGCCCGATTTTTGATTCAGACCCCCGTTAGTCCATGGTGCCCCCACTAAATTGGGGGATCTCCCGACACTGAAACGGCTAATATCAAAGTTTCACTCAGATTCACCCGACGCATTCGCTGGTAGGCATAGAGCAATGAGATTTCGTATGCATAATCTTCAGGTCATGCCCGTTAGAGGAGGTGATCTGCGTTTTCTTCTATCTCATAGTTTTCGAACGGCAGCCCTCTGATATCGGGTGGTCGCGGGTCATTCGAGCATTATCACTGAAAAAGCGAAGTTCCTATCTCCAAGACGGTTCAATTGATTTGAATGAAATTTTGCATGCTAATAGAACTCGATGAGTACTACAACTTTGTACATTACAGTAATGACCTTTCTCCATTAGGTTAGGGGTGAAAGGTCAATAAGTGCATTTTTTTGGTCAAATACCCACTCGAAGGTCTCTTGCAGCCAAACGGCTTTACAGATCTGAATACTACTTCTGGAAGCCATTACGCACAAACTATCGAAGCCCGATTTTCGATATAGGCCCTGGTTTGACGGCAGCACCCCCTAGAAAATAGGGGATTTCCTAATATTGTCGAAAATACAAATCCCCCTCGTGGCCAGACGGTTCAAACGATCTGAACGAAATTTTGTGAGTGCTTAATCCTCATTCAGGACTACAACTTTATTTCAGGACATATCGATGAATTTTGGACAGGTCAGAGGTCAGAGGTCAATAAGTCTGCTCTGTTTCCGAGATCCGTCCATTGTCGCCTATCGGCTTATCTGTCTGTCTGTCCCGAGCATAGCTCCGTGGGTTTTGATCCGATCCTGATAAAATTTTGGTGGGAGGTTTATATCATGATCTAGTTGTGTTTTCCTTAGAATGGGTGTGGTGCGCCCATTATGGGCGGAGCCACACCCAAAAAACATGTGTTTTTAGGGGGTAGCCGATTTCAATTTGCATCTTCTCCGAGGGTGTTTGTCGAATCTGGCAGGGGTTTTGGTATTTGGTTAGCCCAGTGGCACCAGCATAGCGCCACGGAGCTCGATTTTTCATTTTCGTCCCAAGGTCAAGGTCACAAGGTCACGAACTTAGAAAATTGCGAATTTTGACATAGAAATCATACGACCACCCAAACTTTGAGAGCGAGGATGACAATATTTTTGATGCATAATCTTGAGGACATTCTCCACCAAAAGTCTGGAAACCATTTTGCTTGATCTCGAACACCTTGCCCGTGGCGCCCGCTACAAGTTTGTTTTTACGCTGATTTCATCAAAGTATGGATAATAATCCGAGGAGTGCGAAATGCCATATAGCCTATATGACGTTATATTGTTCCTGGAATGTTCCAGAGGAAATTTTGCACCAAATGTCATAATCCTTGACCTTTCACCTTTAAAGTTCACAAAGGTCAATTTTTCAAAGTTGTGGGAATCGAACCGGGTTTTCGACCTTCTTCGACGAACTAACTCCAATAAGCTATAGAACGTATCCTGTTTCCTTATTTTAATGTCCACGTTGTATTGTGACTTTTAAAGGTTATGCAAAGGTCACATTTTGAAAGTCATTGAACGAAACCGGGTTTTCGACATTTTACAGCTTATAACCTGTCACCCGTACCACATCATGTTGATCATTTTTATAACTTGGTCAAAAATTATCACATTGTCTCATCCTTGACTTCTGAAACAATCTACATCGTCAAATACCACTCGTGAACCATTGCTGTCTCCAGACTTGTGCTTTGCTTACAACTATTTAATTCTTAATTACAAAAAAGGATAAAGGGGGTGTAAAGGGGAGGTGGTGGGGGGGTTAGGGTTGGGGTTGGGGGGTAGGTGCACTCCCCCAACGACCCATCACCCCCCTTATCCCACCCACATGTGTGTGTGGGGAAGGGTGGGGGTGGGATGAGGGGGTGTGTTGGGTCAAAGGTGGGGGTGCACAAGGGGAAGGGGAAGGGTAGGGGTGGATGAATGGGTGTGGCTTGTGCGGGTGGGGCTTGTGTGAGTGGTGCTTTGTGGGTGGGGCTTGTGTGGGTGGAAACAAGAAGGGGTGGAGCAATTTGTTAATTAAATTAACATGTGTGTGGGTAACTCATAAACCAATCACTAATCATGTGGATATGATGGATGTGGGTGTGGCTGGTGTGGGTGTGGCTTGTGTCGGTGTGGTTTGCACTGGTGTGGTTTGTGTGGGTGGAGTCAAAAAGGGGCAGAGTCAAAAAAGGGGTGGAGTCAATTTTTGAACTTTTGTTTTTTTCAATTTATTATCTTTGCTTTTTGCAATTCCTGTGAATAAAATGAACCTAAAACCTCTTCCCCCTCTAAATCACATAATTTGTAAGTCCAAGGAACTGTACTGATTACATCAACAATTTAAAAACTTCATTTGTCCATCGCTTAGTATTGTTGGGGAAATGGGCCCTGAGTGTGTTATTAAATATAGGATTAGCCCAGATCCCCCCTTAAATGCATGTTTAGCCAGGTTGTTTGGTAATCGGACGTTACATGTGTCGGGAGGTGTCGCAGGCTGTCCAGTGTTCATACAGTGGTGGTGTACCGAGAGGCACCGTTCTTCTTCTTCCTTCCCCCCTCCGAACCAGACCCCGCCCAGCACTCTGACAGAGTCAGTCAACGAGACGTGTCACCAACCCATTGGTGGAGAACGGCTGCAAACTCGAAGGATGGACCAATCACGTATCCCCGGGGGCAGTCCAGAAGAGCGAGCCCCAAGAAGGCAAGGGAGAAACTGTTAGTGTCGAGTCTGCGATCTGCTGTATGAGGAGTGGTTTGGTCGAGTCTGCGATCTGCTCGATGAGGAGTGACTCGACGAGCTGTTCCTCCTTGGCGATGGACCCAGCGTGCAAGTTGTCCCCAGGTTCATCCTGAGTCCAGTCACGGAGCCTCTGACTGTCCTGACTCCATGCACGGCGCGACACATCTTTTCATCCCATCGATTCGCCTGCGGAGCCCAACACCCAGATTTGGCCTAGTCTGGTGAACAGGCCAGGCCTGGATTTGTATACTGGACCTTGTGAGAAACCAGCTGGAACACACCATAGATCTTTCGCTCTTGTGCCGTTGACCTTACGGGGGCTGGACGTGCCGCGGCATGCGCGAGCGGATCCGGGAAAAGGAGTACGAGCGCCATCTTGCCACGCGGCGTGCTCGAGCACTCAAATCCGTTGACATCGGCTTCTCACGAACTGCATTCGTGCCTTTGACACTTTTTCTCTCGTCCATGAGGCACTACTAAGTACTCTGTGTCTTGTCTGCATGTTGTCTAAGGTTTATTTCACCAGGGCCCCCTTCGAAACCCGTATCCGTAGCTTCCGAATTAAGAGCGGGTTATAGATGAATGATAACGTTCGTGAATGTTTTGCTTGTGTTGTGTTTCCCCGATGTGTCCCCAATAAATCTGGCTGATTCATATGAAAGTTGCTGCCTTGAGTTTATTCGTGCCGTGCTGAGGAACAATCCGCTCGATTTTTTTTTTTTAATTTAAAACCAAACGGGCTACGGACTGGCAGACTTCGCTCGGTCTCTGACAAACCCAGTCTGTAGCCGGGGTCTATTTACACAACTGGTTAGGCCCAGGTGTACTTTGGAATCGTGATCTGAGGAACGTGACCCGAGACCTGTGCCGAACTAGCCGGCGTTATAACCCCTGAGATGGCCGTGCTGTTAAGTGCCGCTGAAACTCAGCAGTATAACCTTTTTAAAAATGAGATTTTTCACCTGTTTCTTCTTACTATGTCACCAACTTTGAACTTAGGCTTTATGTCATTAATCTCTTTTTCATATATTAATTTTGTAAATGTTTCTGATGGTTTCATTTTCGTTGAGGTATGAATTGTATCATTGTACTTATCTACAATGTCCTGAATTAAAGATAACCATTGTTGAGAACAGAGTTGAGTTAACTTTTTACAAAGTCTCTCTTTAAAAGTGCGATTGAAATGCTCAATAACAACCGCTTTTCCTTCATTAAAGGTGCTGTATAATGTAATGTTGTTATTTTAAAGAAAATTCATAAATGTTTTGTTGTAGAACTCTGTACTCTCATCAGTCCACAATTTTTAAGGTTTTCTCTTGCTTTTATTAAATATCTGTTGGAAAGCTAACATAAGAGTATTACCTGTTTTGTTTTTCAAAGGGACAACCCATGCACATCGACTCCTCAAATCAATAAAGATTAAAGCATACTTGCACCCCTTGTCATTATTGAGTTCAATCAAATCAGCGGACCACATATAATCAACTTCCTTGGAATAAATCTTCCTTCCATTAAACTTTGTGATTATTGGTTTATGTATTTCATCAGCTAATTGCTCTTCAATCTTAATGACATCATTACATCCAATAAGTTTTTTTGAATTTCCAAGCCCAAGTTTCAATTGAGCACTGATCATTGTCTTCACGATAAACCAAGCTATCAACTTTTTTCTCAAGGTTGGATTTTGTATTAAAGATAAATTATACAACATTTCTCGATTTGCTTAGTGTTTTTCTTCCAATGTCATGCTATTTTCATAATCAATATCATGCCTCATACACACTTCATCAACTCTATTTTTAGGTTTAGACCAAGGTTTACGATTGTCAGCATCATCTAATCTTTTATTCATGTTTGTTCCTGGACCACAGAAACAATATCCTGGTAGATGTAATTCCACTGGTATTCAAGGAAAATGATGTGAGTGTTTGAAAGGCAGACTGTAGGGATGAATAAGTTACTTTTTAAGTATCCTTCTGTTTCGTGGTTTAAACTGTTAAACAATAGATGGGACATTATTGTCAGTAAAGTTTTTCTACCGTTCTTCCCCTCCAGGTAACTGGTGCATTCGCGTCGGTGCACAGAGGCAGAACGTAACAATAAGCGCCACCATGAGAGCAGTGCCTTTCTCCTTGAGATGGAAGCCTTTTTGAACAACAAAAAGGGTCTAAAAAGACAAGAAAAGAACGTGGACTACACATGCACCCCAGCCCAAAGTTGCATGGTCAACCAAACTCACCCACTGCAACCCCAAAGGGTCAGGATGCGGGGTCATTCTATTGGACCACTCCTCAACAGGAGTGGGTCCCCCAACTACACCTGACCAGGAGAGCCACCGCGTTAATTCACGGTCTTGCCCCTGTCAGGTAAACACGAGTTGTTGTTCTTGGTGTTTTCAAAGCCAGGAGGTTTTCAAAGCTTTATATACGCTGCATGTCCAGACATAATAGCGGTGAACAACGGAGCCTTCAGGTAATCCATAACACGTTATGGATTTCCCACTCTAAAATAAATCTCAGAAATGCCTTGCAAGGTCGGGAATGCTTCTGGTTCAAATGGCCAAAAATCTTCTGCAGATCCGACATGCCAGTTCCCGCTTCTTTATAGGGAGAGATATATCCCTGATCTTTGTGGGAAAGCCGGGGCAGTCGAACTGGGGGAACCACCATTGGAACACCCTGTCACAAAAGCTTACCTGATTGTTGGTGTTCCACTGGGATTGCCGTGTTTTTTTTTCAATCTGCTCCTTGGCCAGACTCACGATTTCTGACTGACCCAGAGGGATTTGGGTCACACACCCATGCTTAAGGACATGTGTAGCCGCCTGGTCGCAGGCCTCATTTCCCCCCAATGCCCAAATGGGATGGGTTCCAAAACAGGTTGACAATCAAGCCCCTCCAATTGGTAATGTTGATCAGATACAATACTTCAAGAACCAAGTGGTATCTACATCCATCCTTTCGAGATTCCAATGTTGATCAGAGACAATACCTCAAGAACCAAGTGGTATTTACATCCATCCTGCAGAGATTCCAATGTTGATCAGATGCATTATCTCAAGAACCAAGTGGAATCCACATCCATCCTGTTTTTTTTTTTTTTTTTTTTTTTTGTATACCTTGGTCGAGGCTCGTATGAGAGCTAACACACAACTCACAGCAAGGAGGCATGAGACAAGAGGGGCGGGAGTGGAAGGGACAAAACATTGGGAAACAGACACAGGTGAACTGTGGAAGGATGGGGAAGGATGGGGATGGGACGGGGAACATGGCGAGGGGAAGATGGACATTAAAGGGACTTTCAGGAAGGAAAGCAGGAGAATTGAAGGAAGTGGGCTTGGGTGGATTATCGGGGGTAGAAAAGATCGAGGATTTGGATGGGGGAAGATAAGAGGTGGTGGTGAACAGCTGTTTTGAAAGCCTGGAGGGAAGAATGGGAAAGAATAGAGTGAGGAAGTTTATTCCAAAGGCGGGAAAAAAGAGGAATGAAAGAGTGAAGATGAGCAGTGATTCGTGATTTTGGTAGTTTTACCAGAAGGGGGTTGTTGGCGGACCTTGAGCGACCTGTGGAAATGTGGTTGGGACAAATCACAGAGAGAGCAGGGGGGGCAAGGCTGGAGAGGAGTCGGTAGAAGACAGAAAGACCACCGACCAACCTGCGGTAACCTGTTGAGGTTCCAATGCCTTTTGCGCAGAGAAAGAATCAGAAAGATAAAGTACGAGTTGTTCATCCATGGGATTCCTTTTCTTGCTGCCATCACCGCCTTCCTTTACTGGGACTGATTCACTGCATTTCCTGAATATTTATTTTAATGGTGAATCCTTATTTTAATTCATGGAGCTGTGTTTGTGTGTTCGTTTGTTATGTGACTCTTCCAACAGTTCTGACCCAATCTCATCCAATATTGCTACATCGGATCAGCATGACCCCAATTAATAAAGAGGGGGTTTTTTTTATCCTTTCCAGTTGTCTTGAGCTGGGTGAGGGGGTGATGAAAATTCTTCATGTAAATGTGTTGTGCAGCACCACCTCCAGGTGGGGCTGGGTATTGCAGGACTCTCCCATTTACAGTATAGTATTCCGGTCCCCACGTTTTCCAGTACAGTGAGCTGTTTTGAATTACTAGTACGTGCCCGTAAAAAAAAAAAAAAAAAATAATAATAAATAAATAAACCACACAGGCCGTTTCTTCCTCCTAAGTGTCCATACGTGCGTGACCCGGAAGTTCAATATTATTCGCAATTACGATTATTCGCAATTTATTTTTAATACCCAATTATTCAATTAGCGCCAACGTATTTTACCTTTTCGCAATGTCGTGGCAAGGAAAAACAAAAAGAGAAGAGAAGAGAGAGAAAAAAATTACTTCCTAGTTCGGAGCATACCAGCACTCTGATGTTCCCGAAATTTATACACCGTCTAATATGAAAACGATCATAACTTGGGCCATTATGTTTATCTATAAATGCGCATAAGAAATCGAGAAATTATTAGAATACACGAAGTCATCACTCTCCGGAAGCCCGTACGTTGTAACCCGTAATGGATCCTGAAGTCCGTACGTTGTAACCCGTAATGGGGAACGCGGCTGTGCTTCCCTTCACCATCGGCCACGCCCATGCAACAACGTGTCTTGCCATTGGTTGGTAAATAAATGGCCATAACTTGGGAAGCACTTGTCCGATTAATAACAAACCTTGAAAAGGCACATCCTCAGGTCCCCAGCAATATACCTGGCAAGTTTCAATTACATCGGACCAGAGGTTGTCGAGAAACAGCGGTCACACACACACACACACACACACACACACACACACACACACACACACACACACACACACACACACACACACACACACACACACACACACTGCTGGAATTATAGATAGATAACCAGTAGGTATGTTTTTGTGTCATTCATATAATCTGGGTTATTTATTTATTTTTCCAAAAGCCGGTCACACCTTGACGATTTAGCCAGCGTATGCCGACATATGAAAAATTTATCTAAAACGCTGGCACACGTCGAATATGTTATGGGTAAGTTTTGTATACGTTAAGAGCACGCTGATGCACGCTGAAGCATGCTGGCATACGTCGTAGTACGCTGGCATACGTCGTAGTACGCTGGCATACGTCGTTGTATGCCGAGCTCGTCGACAAATTTTAACATGCTCAAAAATTTTCGACGAATGCCAGCGTATGACTCACACGCTCCGCATGAGCTGGCCATAAGTTGGAGGCACGTTACGCGATCGTTGACACACGTTTCTTGTAAGTTACTCATAAGTTGAAACACGTTGAGGTAATGTTACTTTTAGCATCAGTATTCCAGAATCCATGTTTTTTTTGTCTTCGGCATGACGGTGATGTTGACACTTCGATTTCCAGTGCGGTTATAATATAATATAATTAATAGGCTGCCGCTCAACGATTTAAATCATAACCGCACTAGAAATCGAAGTGCCAACATCACAGTCATAGCGAAGAAAAAAAAAACAAACAAAAAAACCATGGAGTCTGGAACACTGACGGGTTCCTCCTGTGTGAACCCCATTTTTATATAGCAATTCCCCTAAATGCTGCCGATATGCCACTATATGGTAGCTGTAAGTTAGTAACACGCTCAGTAAGTTCTGTGGTCGTCCAGAAGACGTCAAATACATCTACATATGTCAACATGCGTTGGAGATACGTTACACAAAGGATCAAAGCACGTTACTCATTGGTGAGAAATAAGTTTCGGGTACGCTAAACATTACCTCGACGTGTTTCGACTTATGAGTGACTTACAAGTAACGTGTGTCGACGTGTGTCAACGATCGCATAACGTGCCGACAACTTATGGCCAGCGAATGCGGAACGTGTGCGTCATACGGTGGCATACGTCCAAAAATTTTGAGCATGCTTAAAATTTGACGTACTCAGCGTACTACGACGTATGCCAGCGTGCTTCAGCGCTCTCTTAACGTATACAAAACTTACCCATAACGTATTCGACGTGTGCCAGTGTATTCGGCAAATTTTTCATACATCGGCATACGCTGGCTAAAACGTCAAGGTGTGACAGCATATTTATCGGTTCATCGATGTATAGTGCAGTTATGATTTGAATCGTCGAGCGGCAGCCTTTTAATAGGCTACGCCACGTGATCGTCAGCGATACGCTGCCGTGCGCTCTGCAGACGTTGGACTATCGTTGGGCATAGGTTGTGAACGCCAACAACACGCTAAGCATTCATTGGTACAAGTTATGTATATGTTATCGAAACGTTCTGTGTACGTGACTAATACGTTATGCATACGTCCAACTCGTTATGAATATGCCCAAAACTGGAAAAAAACATCAATAGTTCAGTGTACGCCAGCGTTTTACATACATTTTGATACGTTGCCATACGCTGGCTAAAACGTCAAGGTGTTACAGCGGCTTAAACAGAGCTGTCAGTTGCCTATACACCACCCAAATAAAGGTATGTGTCAGAAGAACGTGTTGCATGTGTGGAACAAGATCACCAGTGGGGCAGGGAGGTACTCTGCTGGAGTTATAAGCACTTCAAGAAGAGATCCCAATCAGAGTATTCGGTTCGATATTTGGATTATTTCTCCTTCGCTGCTGTTTTGAGAAAATGAAAAACGTCTTTATGACTTCAACCCTTCTGGGGGGATTCCACCCTCATATGATGATGAGAGGTAGAACTTAATGACGTCATAAAGCCTATTGTTGAGTCGCGATTGCTCCGCTTGTTTGTTTCCTCATCACAAGAATCTCTTTGAATCATTTTGTTCCACATTGATCCCTTTGTTTAGATTCAAGAGAAGATTACATCAGAGATGAAGTCAATGGACAGCCGAGAGGTACGCACACTCGCATCCAAACTGTCCCGTGTCAAGCCTGGGTTGGATTCCCGACCAAGCTATAAATATCATCCTGGTGTTTCATTAATGTGTGTGCTGTCCCTCAGATGGGTGTAAAACGCGACCTCTCGTCTGCCAGCATTAGTTGGTGGACGTTGAAAGAGTCGGCAAGCTATTGCCGGCCGGCACCCTGGCCAAATTAGAAATTCCTATCCCAACCTTCGTCGAACGTACGTCTTGGCCATCCAGTTCATGAAAGACTTGTCAAACTTATTCGCCCATGCAGGCCACCAACCCCGCAAGAGCGTGGGAATAATTGTGGGCGTGAAGAAGAGGAAGAAATTTGGGAATGAAGGTGACGCCAGCTGACTTCCAGGCAGATGGAAGATGTCCTCGGGCAAATGATTGGGTGAAGATCCATCATCAAAGCAACAGTTAAAACTCTCTTCCATTGACAGCACCCTCAACCCAATGCACCATTGTAATGGAAGCTTTGAACGCACGGAAAAGTGCACAGAGAACCTTCTGTACACCCAGTCCAAGGACATGAGAAACGCACGCTCGCCAACTCGGACTCACAATGGACTGCATCATACATGGACTCATCATGGACCTTTCACATGAAAACTCGGATTTAGATGTGAAGACTATTAAAGAGAGAAACCACTGCATGACATACAATAATCTTTTCTTTATTTCTAATTTACCCCAAAAGGGGTGCACCGTTCCTGGCGATACTGCAATACCAGGTCGATGCATGGAGCAGACGGAGCAAGCCCCTAATCCAACTCCCAATACCAAAAATCCATTTAATAGACGAGTCCCGCATTGCAGGACATATCAGCTACTAAACTGATAAGAACAGATACTACAAAGATTTTTTTATTAAAGTAAAAACCAGCAAAACAAATGTCTCAAACCTTCACATCAAACGTAGTAAACATGTTTAGGCATACAATCAAAGGGAATCACAACATGCCTCTCAAATCATTATACAAAAACATTTCTTTCTTGAATAAAGAAAGAACAAAATTCAAAGAAAAATGGTGCATCCCAAAGCATGCTGAAACCCTCGCTTTCCACAGAGCCATTTTGACACAATTTAAAATTCTCCAAAAATTCTTCTGTTGTGGTTTACAATCTTCGCCAAAGGGACCAAACAAAATCATGTCCCAACTTAAGGAAAACTTGACCTTCAATTTGCACAAAAAATTAACTAACACATCATTCCAAACTAGGGAGGCAAACACACAATCCCACCAAAAATATTGGACCGACTCAGACATGTCGCAACCAATATAAGGACATTTATCCGTAGAGGCATGCCCTCTTACCCCTTGCACCGCCCGACAAGGCAATAGCTTGCATACTGCCAACCAGGCGAGATCACTCTGGGCCCCGGTGAGGACCTTGGAGGACACATTCTGCCACACCATCAGAGTTCTCTCTGAATGAAGCCCGCTTATAGGAAAAACGACATCTGCTTCCGTCTGCTTCATCAAGGTTCTGTAGCACCAATTGGGCACCTCTCTGAACCTGACCCCACGAATGACCTCTTTCAACACTGAATAGGGGTACCCTGGATCCCACACGTAGGGCCTATCCAGACGGACCCTCTTACCTCGAACCTGGTTTAACACAGGTAATACGTATAACTCGATGGCGGAAGAAAAAACACCCAGTCCCTCCGTAACCATTGACATATGTCGAGCCAACGTTAAACTGTCTACTAGATCGGGGCATCCCCTTCCCCCTTGCAACTGACCCGCACCGAGCTGGAGACGGGAAGGACGATAAAACCAAGGTTTGCACATGAACCGATAAACTAGGTTTTTTAACTTACATGCGACGCTATCAGAGGGAGGAAAGACCTCCGATAAGAATCTCAGCATCGGAAAAATCTGCCCTTTAATAATGGAACACCTTTCAGCCGACGACAGAACCCTCTGCCCCCAGTTGCGAAACAAGCTTTCAACTATAATTAACCTACTCTCCCAATTCTTAGCAACACAGCCATCTGACCCCACCCACACCCCCAACACCCGAATGCAGTCATTAACAACCCTAAGCCTTTGATGGGGGACTCTCGCCCATGACTCCCCACCCACCACCAACAGGTTTGATTTCCCAAAATTTACCCGCAAACCGCTGACAGTGCTAAATTCCTCACAAGCCCGCATAGCCCCTCGAGTTCCCCACTCTGAGAAACACAGACAACTACATCATCCATGTAGGCTCAACAGGGGACCCTACAACCCCCTGAACCAGGCACCAACAACCCATTAATACAAGCCGAAAACCTGTAAATCAAAGGCTCTAAGGCCAAAACAAACAACAACGGGGATAGTGGACAGCCCTGTCGGACTCCCCGGGAAATCTCGAAGGGGCGAGACAACCACCCATTAATACTAACCCGACCAACCGAAGAGGTACACAGGGATTTAATCAGTCGAACAACTCCTACACCAAATCCCCATTCCCGTAAAACGCAAAACAAATAATCCCGAGAAAGCGAGTCGAACGCCTTAACAATGTCTAGGCTGAGGAACGCTGCTGACTGCCCCCTACTTCGAGCTGACGTAATCAGATCCCGAAGAACAATCAGCACGTCTGTAGCCCGGCGACCTTTCACCCCACACCTCTGAAAGGTGCCTAGCCGATCCCCCAGAGCCGCCTGGAGCTTCCCCAACACAACCTTAGCGAGAATCTTATAGTCCCCATTAAGCAATGAGATGGGTCTCCAATTGTTCAAACTAAAGGGGTCCCCACTCTTTGGTACCAGGCTAATATTACACTGCGCCCAAGAGGCCGGACACACACCCGACCGAAGGACTTCATTGAAAAGATCAACTAATGGGTCCTTAAGAACCTCCCAAAAGTAACGGTAGAGTTCAAGGGGCAGCCCATCTGGGCCCGGAGCAGACCCACTCTTACCGTCACAGATCACCTGCTCCACCTCCTCAACTGAGAAGTCTGTAAGAGGCTCCCCATTGACTAACCCATGTTTCCAACCAGACAGAAAACCCTCTCTCGAGTCCTTATCAGAGTCCCCCGGACCCTGAAAAAGGTTAACGAAATGCCTCACAACGACGGCCTCCATATCGGACCAAGACTCGCACAAGACCCCGTCGTTGACAAGGCCCTTCATACAAACCTTCTTCTGAACTAGTTTCTGGAAGAAAGGGGAGGAACATACCTCCTCCCTCTCTTTTGGCAGCCCACTACGAAATTGAACTCGTTGGAATTGAAGGGAGAAGAATTTCACAATTTGTTGTTTCAAAGACTTTATCTCCTCCCCGACATCAAACCCGTATGCCTGAAGCCGACATAATCTCTGCAGACAGGCCGACTTGGCCTTAAAGGACTTGGCGGCCTTAAAGCTAGCCCTCCGAGCCAGCCTCTGGAATATCTCTTCAAGTCTGGCTTTTACCTCGTCCCACCATTCCCCCACCGAACTGAAGAGAGGGATCAAATCCTTCCAGGCCTTGAGTCTTGTAACAATCAATTCCCTTATCTCTGGATTCCCCAACAAGGATGTATTTAACCTCCAAACACCTTTCCCAACAAACAAAAAATTACCAAAGGAAAAAACAGCCTTAAGAAGACAGTGGTCTGAAAAGCTGTTCCACAACCTTTGGACACCAACCGTTGTAACTTCTTTAGGGACAAAAATATAATCCAGCCTAGACCTCTGTGACCCCCCTGCATTAGACCAAGTGAAACCTGGATCCCGGCTGCAGAAATCCCGAAAGACATCCTTAAGCCTGAAGGTATCCAGCAAGTCCGACACGCCTTTGGCCGACGTGCGGCTCGAAGGTTCCTCCAAAGAGATGTCAAGGTCTCCCCCCACAATAAACAGTTTATGCGTACAGAGCCAAGGTTTGACCCGGTCCAACAATGTCTTCTTCTCCCAAGGCTGATGAGGGAGATACATATTCCCCAACCGGAAGTGCTTCCCCTGGACCACAGCATCAACTACACAAACCCTCCCTGGCTCAATGACAACCACCTTCACCACCCTCCATGCGAATCTATTCCCAAAAAGAATACCTACACCATCATTCTTGTTTTTATCGCTCCCGGAGAACATACACAAGCCCCCCCATTCCCGCTCCCATTGCTGGAAATCACAAGTCCCTGGTAAAAAACATTCCTGTAAAAACAGAATATCTAAATTCAAAGTTTTGAGTTCGGCAAAAACCCGCTGACACCGACACCGACTCCCCCCCAGAATACTTCTCACATTCACTGAACCCACTCTTAATTCAACCCTCTTCATCTGAGAGGAACCGTTTTTGTAGTGGAACAGTTTTTACAGCAACCTTCCGGGTTTTTTTGAACCGAATCCCTTTATGATCCCTCTGGGCTCCAAACCCCAACCCAGACGAGTCTCTGGACCCCGATTTACCCGAAGAAACCGAGGGGAGAGCTTTTGCTCTTTTCCCCTTACGCTGTACAAACCTCAGAGGGTCACCCCCCACCACCTCCCAATCCGGCTCAGCCATAACTACCTCCCCCACTGCCCTCCCTTCAGTCTCCATTACCACAGGATCCTCACTACTCCCCTCCTGCCCCGGCTTTGAGGTAGCTTCCTCTTCCAGCGAAATAATACACTTATTCGCCTTCAACGCTTCCCCCTCTCCTAATTGAAAGACCTGAGCCTCCTCGCTCCCATCTTGAACCATCCCCTTTTCAACCACCTTCTCATCTTGTGCCGGTCTCTGCTCCACCACCTTCCCAACCTGAGCAGGACCCTGATCCCCCACCCTTCCCATAGGGCCTGGACCCTGATCGACCTCCCCTCTCTCAAGCCCCACCCCCTTTCCCCCCTCCTTGGAATCCAGGGAGCGCCAGGAACCTCGTGATTTCTCTCTTTTTAAGGCATTAGAGAAAGATTTTGGGCAACCCCTGAAGACGTGCCGTGCTTCCCCGCACAAATTACAAGAGACGCTCTCAACACACTCGCGAACGACATGCCCAGCCTGCCCACAATGAGGACAGCGAGGATTTGGGCAGCTTGCACCGAGGTGACCAGCCTCATTGCACTTGTTACATTTACGGAGTTGCCCTGGGTAAAAAACGAAACCCCTAAAGGGGCCAATACTGAGCCGATTAGGGATGTGCAGAAAACTGCCAGGTTTGCTTGGGTCGTCCCGCAGCTGCACCTTCACTCTCCTCGCCCCATTTTTTATCCCCAAGGCGTTCGTCAACCGGTCGGATGGCCCAAGTGGTTTGCAGAACCGGCTTAGCCACAAAAGAATATCCTCATCCTTCACAGATTCAATGTACATTTGGATAGTCACATTAACCACCCCCCTTTCACACAAACTCTCCACCGCAAAGGAGGAAAGAGGTCTTCTGTCCTTGGCCTTCTCCCACTTTTCCCAAAAGGATAGATAGATGACAATGTTCATAAACACCACATCAAAACATTTCCCCCCTGGCAATGCAAACACATAATCCAACTGACCGGGCGAGAATCCCAACCCCTGAATTAACACAAGGTTACAAAATCTCAGCTGGTCCATTTCGAAATCTTCGTTTATGGAGAAGCGAACTGCATTCCGACGGGAAGTATTAGCGGGCTGGAACCATTGTGCACCGCCCGGCCCACGAGCCCCGTCAACCGCAGCCGAACCACCCTCCACCGCTCGCTGGGCAACCACAGGCTTCGGACGCTCTTTGACCTTACTCAAGCGGGCCCCGACATCTGAATCTCGATCGTTAACAGCAGAAGCGCCGCTCCTCGCCTCGGGAGCAGGCACCTCCGAAGGCTTGTTTGGGAGACCGTTCCCAGCCGCGATAGCAGGCACCTCCGAAGGCTTGTTTGGGAGCGAAACCTTTGACCGACCGTCGAGCGGAGTATCTGCAGAAGTCTTCCAAGAGGAACTTGAAACCAATTCTTGTAAACGAACACCGGACGGGCCGGCCACAACTGGCTCCGAGGAGGAGGCCACCAAGCCATTTCCTCCCCCAGAAGGGACCGCCCCCACCTCCATGCTCCACCAATCCTCGGCCGATCCTCGCTCAGACCACACCCTTGACTTCTCCTCAGCAGTCGTTATTACGTCTGAGTGATGTCCCAACGCCGCCGAAGACTCACCGTCCAAGGACTCGAACACTTCGTCAAAAACTGCTGCAAGCCCAGCTGGCAACACCGACTTGTCCGCTGCAGCCACTGCCGTTGGAGAGGTAACACATACCACGTTCTCCATCCACAACGCCGGCCACTTGATCTTAGCCTTGAGAGGCCGAGAAGCGATAACTTTAAAATATTTATTGAAATCCCTTTAAACGAGGATCTCATTTCATCATTATTGGCGCCGATTCGTAAAAAAAACGAAAATTCCCTCGAAATGTCCGCCCTTCGGAACCTCTTTTTCAGCTCCGATCTCCCTTGATATTCTGATTTTAAACAATGCCCAGGGAATTTATTAATTTTGTTTATCTTGGGAGAAATGTCGGATTTATTGTGTGAAGAATAACAGGAATTGTGGAGTGAGCAGCGACATCAAGAGATTTCCTCAGGCCACAGAAAGAATATCCTGGTAGATGTAATTCTGCTGGTCTTCCAGTTGTTGTAAATTTGCTTTCTGATAAAAACTTTTGTATATCTCCCCCTCGTTTGTGTTTTTGTGATAAATTTATGCTTGTTAGAGCCACACACCGAACATGTACCTTTTTGTATAACCACATTATTTTTACTTTTAACATACGAGATATTTTTACTCTTGGTTTTTTTTTTACATTTGAGACAACTCATTTATTTATGAGAAAAATTCCTTCAGAGTGCGAAAACCTTTTTAGTTTCCAACATGCACATTTAAATATTAATTTTAAAATCATAAAGTGTCCTGAGAATGTCTTCACTCTCTCCTCCATTTATTTAAGAAAAAAATGTAAAACTTTAACTAAAGTCAATTACACCAACATCATCAATAATATAATCTTTTCCTTCTTTCTCTTCTTTATCTCCACTTTCTCATTTATATCTTCTTGCTGAACTTGATGTTAATACTCTTGACCTATATATTTCGAATAGACTTGTCAATTCTTTGTTTTCCTGCTTTGTGCGTTGAGATTGATTTATTCTCTGTCATACCTTCGATCTTTTTATAATCTCACTAGTTTCCATATTTTTATATTTATTCATTCTTTCTTTTCTCCCTCTCCTCCTTCTCTCTTTTCTCCCTCTCCTCCTTATCTCTCTTCTCCCTTTCCTCCTTCTGTCTTTTCTCTCTCTTCTCCCTCTCCTTCTCTCTCTCTCCTTCTCCTTCTCCTTCTCCTCCTTCTCTCTTGTTTCAGTTTCTTCAGCTCCTTCCTCATCCCATACTATCCCTGAACGATTTTCACCCCATAGAATATCATATATATATATATGTATATATATATATATATATATATATATATATATATATATATATATATATTCATCTGGATTTCTTGATATTCCTGCATCCAAAATATTTTATTTTTACAACAAGAAACCAATAAAATTTCTTCTGAATTTCGAAACGAGCCTTGCGTTTTCTTAACTTTAAAATTCTTTCATTATTTAACATTTTAATTTAATCCAAAAGTTGTTGGTTTATGAACATCAGTATAAAGCCAATCTATTATTGAAAATATCTCATTCTTATGTTGTAGAACATATTTATTAAAATACCGAATGCCCTTTTCTTGAAAGCATGCTTGGACACAGAAATGATAATTTTCTTGAAGCCTTCTTGCTGTCATTTATGTATTAGAAATATATGACAGATTAATATAATGACAGGAAATACCTCCCCATCTTCCCATAGTTAAATCAGTTTGTATTCACTTACTTATTATATATAATCCTGTTCTTTGTGTTTTCATGACATAAACAATGGCAAAACCATGATTGATTTCACCTTATTAAATTATTTTATTTGTTGTTTGTTTATCGTCCTTCCAGAAAACTCATTCTCGGCACCAAGTGGATAATATTCTTCCTTACGAGACTGATTTAATTGTTCCAGGTCTTCTTGGTTAATTTTAAATGACCAATTATACCCTAAATCATTCATATTATATCCCCATTGTTCTATTCTCATACAAACGATACGACCTTCTTTATAAAATTTTATTTTAATTGAAAGTGTGAATTCTGTATGACCCGGAGATAAACTCAACACTTCTGTATCTTTGGAATACAGAGCCATTTTATTTAAGGATATATATTGTGATAAATCACTTAATCTCACCAAGTCATTCACGCCAGTTCGACTTCGATAATTTATTAATTTATAAGCATTTTTCATATTAATATTTTTTTGCTCTACTATATTTCTGTTGTTCAGCCTGTGCCTTTCTGTAATAATTTGATAAATCAATATCCAGTTCTTGGGATACACCAAAGATAGAACCATCTTTTCAACATGTCATTTATATGAGATTAAAAATAATATAATTTTTTTTATTTTTGTTGAGTTGAAATAACACATATAGACATAATTGACCACAACAACCGGGCATAGTGGCGTGCGCCTGTAATCCGGCTACTCGGAGGCTTGGGTTGGATGATCGCTTGAGGACGGGAGCTCTGCGCTGGGCCGTGCTATGAGAGGGTGTAGGGCAGATCGGAATCATGGCGAAACTCAATCCTTATCCCTGTGTCGTGAGAGGCGACCAGGGTTGCGTCAGGAAGGGCATCCGGCGTAAAACCTATGCCAAATCAGTATGCGGATCATAACGAATGATCCGCTGTGGCGACCCCTAACGGGAGCAGCCGAAAGACGAACAACAACAACATAATTGACCACAACACTTGGAATTTAATTATTGGACTTGAAATGTTTGATAAACACCATTCTGTAAGAATTTTATTACTTCAAGAGGTGGTGGAAGACCATAACTATCAAAATAATATTTAAGCTGGTAATTATAAATGCAAACCAAATGAGAACCTTTTCCATTATTGGTTCACGAGTCAGTAAGTTCACGAATCAGTAAGTGACGACTATATTCGTTATTGGTGTGTGTCTGTCTGTTGGGTAGTAGATGTAGTCGAAAAAAAATCTCAAAAAAAAATTTTTTTTTTGAGATTTCTTTTTATCTACCCTTATTATTGGCTGCTCTTAGAGCACCCTTATTCTGGACATTTACATCTGTCTGTCTGTCCGCGAAAGTTTGGTCAAGCCTAGGGGCTAAACAACTCAACCGATTCCAATGAAATTTGGTAGGTAGGACCAATATTTCTGGGAATCGTGTGCTTTCGAATATGGGACCCTGGGCCCTAGCAACGGCATAGCAACCAACGGCCCTTTAAAGTGGTCAAAAAATCGAAAAAAATCAAAAAAATAAATTCGAAAAATCGAAGCTTAGAGTTCTGTGCGCAATCTATCTAGCTCCCTTCATGCCAATTTGCAGCCCAAACAAAAAATATTTGTAGGAGGAGATAGGTTTTGGGCGAGTACATGTTGAACATTTCAGAAACGGTTAATTGCGAATATCTCTAAGAGAAAGAGTCTGATTTTGATGAAACTTGGGTGAAATATTTAACTTTTGATGAAACTTGGGTGTCTCCGGTTCCGGTTTTAGAGCAGCGAGAGGTCTCCTTCGGGGCTCCCTGCTGACGTTCTCAAAGCTAAGTTCCCGGTTGTTATTTGTCCCGTTTTAACTGTTTAATTTTCTCACCGACATGTTACTGTGTGTTGCGAGTTCGGTTTTGTTTCAAAAATCGTGCTATTTTGTGAGTATTTTTGTCGACGTTCTTACCTGTGCTTGAGGCCTAGGCTTGAGGCCTACCGGTTCCACCCGGTGTTCGATCGTTTTTTTTTTTTTTTTTTTTTTTTTTCTCCCCATTACCTTCAATTTCTATCCTCCCCATTACCTTCAATTTTGATCCTCCCCACTTTCCAAACATCCCCCATTCTCCCAACTAATCTCTTTCTTATCTCAAAAAAAAAAAAAAAAAAAAAAAAAAAAAAATACCCTACTACAACAACAACACGCTCACCTTCTCCCGATTTTGCTTCTTCTTCTTCCTCTTAACTTCCTCCTCGTCTTCTTCCTCGATTTTTTTTTTTTTTTACACTTCCATGACCTAATCTGTTGAACTCTCTCATATATCAATATTAACAACAACAACAAAAAAAAAAAAAATATATATATATATATATATATATATATATATATATATATATATATATATATATATATATATATATATATATATATACCCAACAACACGCTCACCTTCTCCCGATTCTGCTTCTTCTTCTTCCTCTTAACCTCCTCCTCGTCTTCTTCCTCGATTTTTTTTTTTTTGCACTTCCATGACCTAATCTGTTGAACTCTCTCATACATTATTTTTAACAACAAAAACGATCTTATAATGCTTCATCTTCCTCTCTCACACATGTGGTACTCTTTACTGTTTCACAATGCACTACTCTTCTGCTATTTTAACAGACTGCTCTCATTTCGACCTCTCCTTCATTCCTTGCCTAAAAAATCCAACTATTACAGCGCTTCTTCTCTCCATGCTCTGAATTCGCCTTCATTGCATCCATCAAGAATTGTGTTAAATCGTATCTCTGACCTAAAACTTTTAAAAACCACAGTTTGCCATGGATGCTCGCTTTCCATCAAACATTGTTTTTCCCAACTTCAGTGCCAACTCACCCCTCACCCCTCACTCTCACTCTCAAAGCAACCATCCCACTCTTCTCCCTCCAAGCCTCCCTCTCACCTCTCTCAAAAACTCCCCCTCACCTTTCTCCCACCTTTCATCCCCCTCACTCTTCCTTCTCAAAGTTGCCCCCCTCTCATCCACCAACCTGCCTCCCTCCACTGCCCTCTCACCTCCATCTCTTCACTCCACCTCCTCAAATCCTCAACTGCCTTCTTCCTTGTCTCTTGTCCCCCTCTCTCCCCCAGCACCACAGAGCCTTTTCTCCTCCTCATTCGGCCCCCTCCCCTTGCTGTTCTGCAATACCCCACACTCCTTCAGCAACTCTCCTTACCTGCCCCCTCGTCCCTTGTCCTACCCTCCCCCTCCCCTCCACCTCCTGCACCCAAAGCCTCCTCCCCTTCCTCTTCATTAAAAGTGTGGACCTCAAATATCCGGGGCCTTCGCTCAAACCTTTCAGATCTTTCCATACAGGTTGCCACTGACAAACCAGACATTATCTGCCTAACAGAAACTTTCCTCTCCCATGACGTGTCTGACTCCCAAGTATCTCTCCCTGGCTACTCCCTCTTACGGTATGACAGACCTGAGCCTCGTCCTGGTGGAGGTGTTGCTCTCTTCATCAAAGACTCTATTCCTCACTCTCCATGCACTGCTCTCACTCCCCACACCCCCAGGAATACCTCTGGCTTCGGCTTCCCCTCCACTCCCACCTCATGTTTATATGTGTACTGTACCGTCCACCGAACAGTGATGACTCCATCTACACCTCACTATCCGAAAACATGGACCATCTTCTATCTTCTCATCCAAACTCTCTCTTCCTCTTGTGTGGTGACTTCAATTGTCATCACGCCAGTTGGCTAGGTGTGGGTACCTCTCTCACCTGCCATGGCACCTCAGCAAAAGCTTTCTGCGACTCATTGGGACTGACTCAATCGGTCAACTTCCCGACCCGGATCTCGACCAATGGTACTCCATCTCTTCTGGATCTGGTTTTGACAAATTTCCCTGACAATATCTGCTGCTCTTCCTTCGCTCCAATTGGTTCTTCTGACCACGTCCTTGTCAAAGTGGACATCTCTCTGGCTGTTATCAGAGAACCACCTCACCACCGTCGAGTCTGGCATTTCACTCAAGCCGACTGGCAGGGTCTCCGAGCAGCCATCAAACTTACAGACTGGTCTCCTATCACTACTTTCTCAAACATCAACTCATCCTGGGAATTCTTTCAAAGAAACTTGCTCTCCCTCATGCACAGATTTATCCCCTCTCGTGTTCAGTTGTCTTACCCTTCCTCCCGCCCTTGGTTTACTGAAGCTTGTGGCGAGGCAGTTGTCCTGAAACAACTTGCCTTTGCCTCATGGAAAGCAAACCCAACTGAGGGCAATCTCAGTTCTTTCCACAAAGCTCGGAACAAGTGTGTATCTACCCTCAGGAGAGCCAGAAAACAACATCTTTCAATCAACAACAGCCAGAAAACTCTCAAACCTCTCTCCCTCCTCAAAATCCTGGTGGCGTTTAATCAAATCTGTTTCTGGTGTATGTTCCCCCTTCATCCCCTCCCTTACCTCAAATGGCCGCACTGCTGATTCCACACGTGATAAAGCTGAATGTCTAAACTCGGTGTTTGCAGCTAAATCTTGTGTCCTAAACCCATCACTATCTCTACCCACTTTACCCAGTCGCACCCAACTGTCCCTGGACTCTGTATCCTTTTCTCCTGACAAGGTGGAGAGCTTGCTTTCAAACCTCGAGTCAGATTCTGCAACCGGTCCAGACGGCATCAGCCCACGTGTCCTCAAAGCCTGCTCTTCTGCTCTTGCTCACCCTCTCTCTGTTCTATTCACCCTCTCATTTGCCCAAGGTCATCTGCCATCTGCTTGGAAATCTGCTAACATCACTGCCCTGCATAAAAAAGGTGCAAAAACAGATCCCTATAACTACAGACCAATCAGCCTTCTCCCAATCATCAGCAAGGTGATGGAATCCATCATCGCTTCAGATATGAAATCCTTCCTCTTCTCCAATGGCTTGATTTCCAATCATCAATTTGGTTTCAGACCAGGTCACTCTACCCTGGATATGCTGCTTCTGCTCTCCCATCAATGGATGGAGGTCCTCAATGCCAGACAGGAAATCCGAGCCGTATCCCTGGACATATCACGTGCTTTTGACACAGTCTGGCACCCTGCCCTACTCACCAAACTCTCTTCCCATGGTATTCAAGGCCATCTCCACTCATGGCTCGCAGACTTCCTCTCCTGTCGCAGTCAACGTGTGGCCCTAAATGGAGTTCTTTCATCCCCTCTTCCTGTGCAGGCTGGAGTTCCTCAAGGTAGCGTTCTGGGCCCTGTTCTTTTTCTGGTTTTCATCAATGATCTCTCGGACTCTCTGGAAAATCCTCTATTTCTCTTTGCCGACGACTCCACCCTCTGCCGTACCATCTGTCATCCCTCAGACCGGCAAGCAGCAGCTTCTTCGCTCACTGCAGATCTGGATAAAATCACAAACTGGTCCAACATGTGGAACATGTCTTTCAATCCAGACAAATCTCACACTCTCACTATGTCTCTTCGAAAGGACCATTTACAAAACCCCCCCATCCACTTTCTCAACAATCCTCTGGAAGAAGTCTTTTCTTTCAAGCTTCTAGGTCTCACTATCTGCCATGACCTTTCCTGGGTAAGTCACATTTCCAACCTCGCCTCAAAAGCCAGTCGCCGACTGGGAATCCTCCGTCGTGCCAAGTCCTTCCTCGGCCCTATTGAGCTCCTGACCACTTACAAAGCTTTTGTCCGTAGCCTGATGGAGTACTGCTCTCCCCTCTGGGCTGGTGCTCCTGCCTCCCACCTTTCTCGGCTTAACGCTGTCGAAACCAGGGCATTTAAGATCATCGGCATCTCCCGCAATGAAGCTGAGTCTTTGGGCCTCTCACTCAATCACCGCAGGTTGGTTGGTGGTCTTTCTGTCTTCTACCGACTCCTCTCCAGCCTTGCCCCCCCTGCTCTCTCTGCGATTTGTCCCCACCACATTTCCACAGGGCGCTCAAGGTCCACCAACAACCCCCTTCTGGTAAAACTACCAAAATCACGAATCACTGCTCATCTTCACTCTTTCATTCCTCTTTTTTCCCGCCTTTGGAATAAACATCCTCACTCTATTCTTTCCCATTCTTCCCTCCAGGCTTTCAAAACAGCTGTTCACCACCACCTCTTATCTTCCCCCATCCAAATCCTCGATCTTTTCTACCCCCGATAATCCACCCAAGCCCACTTCCTTCATTTCTCCTGCTTTCCTTCCTGAAAATCCCTGTAATGTCCATCTTCTCTTCGCCATGTTCCCCGTCCCATCCCCATCCCTCTCCCTTCCACAGTTCACCTAATGTGTCTGTTCCCCACTGTTTTGTCCCTTCCACTCCCGCCCCTCTTGTCTCATGCCTCCTTGCTGTGAGTTATGTGTTTGCTCTCATACGAGCCTCGACCAAGGTATACAAAAAAAAAATAAATAAATAAAATAAATGTGTACAATGTGGCTAGCATGTACACAAAAATGAATGGTTGCTATGCACACCTCCGTTGCTTAGCAACAGCTCAAATACTTTATCGTACATCGTACACTTATTGTGGACTGTACAAAAAAATCAATACCTCCGAAACTGGACCTCCGAGGGACCTGTTTTTTTGTGCCCAAGGAGAATATCTTACAGCATCATATAAAATAATAAAATCTTTAGCGAATCGATAAATGGAATTACCAGGGCTGCCATTTGTTAGAGTCTCTTTGGAAACATGCCTGAAATTTCACAAGGCGGGTTTCTGGGTGCAAACTAAGAGGGCTGTGATAATCATATTCATTGTGCTAAATTGATTGATAGCATGTACATTGTACATGAATATCGGCTAGTCGCGTCGGCCAGCTTTCCACCGAGAGCGAGCAACCATGTCGCCTACCGGCTTGTCAGTATTTAAAATGGCGATTTCAGTTCATACAATGGCGATTTCGATGAAACTTGGTTGGTAGGTTCATACCATGACCTAGTTGTGTGCAAATGAGATCCGTTGCTATGGACACAACCGTTGCCTAGCAACAGGACTTTGAAATTTTAGAAAAATCATAAAAAAATAATTTTTTCGAAAATCAAAAATCGGGCCACGAGCGACTGTGGGCAGTACATTCAGCCATATTGTCAAAAATTTCCAGCCGGATCCAATGAAAACTGTCGGAGAAGATAGACTTTGAATGAACCCTGGTCGAAAACAATAAAAAAACAAAGTTCGTTATATCTCAGAGACTATGAGTCAGATATACATGAAACTGGTATGGTAGGTTCATGGTATGTCCTAGTTATGTGTGAGAAAGAACCGTTGCTATGGACCCCTCTGTTACCTAGCAACGGCCGAAAAACCTCTAAATGTGGGGTTATTTTAACGAAAAAACAATCTGCAGCATTAACCCTTGAAGCTAGAATCATGAATTTTCTTGTGCTTAATCCTCAGGTCATTCCCCATCGAACGGGCCCATCGCATCAGGTTCTATTGGGTAGTCGACTACCCATGTCCGCCTACCGGCTTGTCTGTCTGTCTGTCTGTCCCGAGCATAGCTCCGTGGGTTTTGATCCGATCCTGATAAAATTTTGGTGGGAGGTTTATATCATGATCTAGTTGTGTTTTCCTGCGAATGGGCATGGTGCGCCCATTATGGGCGGAGCCACGCCCAAAAAAACTTGTGTTTTTGGGCGTAGCCGATTTCAATTTGCATCTTCTCTGAGTGGGTTTGTCAAATTTTGCCGGGGTTTCAGTATTTGGTTAGCCCAATGGCACCTGCATAGCCCCACGGAGCTGTATTTTTCATTTTCGTCCCAAGGTCAAGGTCACAAGGTCACAAACTTAGAAAATTGCGAATTTTGACATAAAAATCCATCTTCTCCGAGGGGGTTTGGCGAATCTGGCAGGGGTTTTGGCATTTGGTTAGCCCAATGGCACCTGCATAGCCCCACGGTGCTCGATTTTTCATTTTCTTCCCAAGGTCAAGGTCACAAGGTCACGAACTTAGAAATTGCGAATTTTGACATAAAAATCATACGACCGCCCAAACTTTGAGAGCTAGGATGACAATATTTTTATGCATAATTTTGAGGTCATGCCCCACCTTAAGTATTGAAACCATTTTGCTCTATCTCGAACACCTTGCCCGTGGCGCCCCCTTCAAGTTTGTTTTTACTCTGATTTCATCAAAGTATGGATAATCCGAGGAGTGCGAAATGCCATATAGCCTATATGACGTTATATTGTTCCTGGAATGTTCCAGAGGAAGTTTTGCACCAAAGGTCATAATCCTTGACCTTTCACCTTTAAAGTTCACAAAGGTCAAATTTTCAAAGTTGTGGGAATCGAACTGGGTTTTCGACCTTCTTCGACGAACTAACTCCAATAAGCTATAGCAAGTATCCTGTTTCCTTATTTTAATGTCCACAACATTGTTTTGTGACCTTTAAAGGTTATGCAAAGGTCAAATTTTGAAAGTTGTTGAACGAAACTGTTTTTGACATTTTGCAGCTAATAACCTGTCACCCGTACCACATCATGTTGATCATTTTTAAAACTTGGTCAAAAATTATCACATTGTCTCATCCTTGACTTCTGAAACGATCTACATTGTCAAATAGCGCTCGTGAACCATTGCCGCCTCCAGACTTGTTCAATTTTATATCCTTGACATATTTCTCAGTATCTTTTACAAATGAAGGGATTGATTGAAACTTTTCTTTTGTGTCTTGATACTTTGTATTTATTAAGTGAAAAAAATTGGAGGATAAAATGGTTTTTAGCACAGATTCACCTATAAATTATATGAAATTTTCATCAAGAAATTTTTAATTTAAGTACAGTTTTATTATATAAATATGGTGAATACAACGTACTGCGATGTTTGTAATCATGAATATAAATGTTATTAAAAAAACACCTTCAAACCAACAAACACACATTCAATCTTTTCAGACAAATATCTCCACTTGACCAAGAAACAAAACATTGTGATAGATGTGATAATGATATTCTTTAAAAAAAAATTATAATAAATACCTTCAATCACACAAACACAAGAACAATGAAAAAAGGGAAGCTAAATTCTCCATTGAAAACACTGATGGGGCATTTAAAGGGCATATAAAAATAAGTTTGTTTCACTTTCAAGACCCTGGACCATCTTCAATCATGGAAGCTGTTGATATAGTTAAACAAAGTATTGAAACTACAATGAAAAACACATCAAGTGAAATGAAAACTTTTAAGTTTTATATGGGAGTAAAATTGAATATGGTAAGACAAGACGATGAAACTACTCCCTATATGAGGACAAACCCACACTTTGTCTCATCATTTCAAGATTTTGTAAGATGTGATGTTTACGATGAACTCCATAGACAAGAACAAGATGTTGATAACACTGTAGTAGGTAGTGGATTTACTATTACAAAAATAATCTTTTTAGATATACACATCTTAAAATCAGATCCTCTTCAAGCTTCTTATATTGATTTACCAAAAGAGATAAAACTCAAGAAAGTGGTTGTTAATATTCAAAACAAAGAAAATAAATGTTTTCTATGGTCTGTTCTTGCTCACTTACATTCTCCACATTGGAATCCTGAAAGGGTTGAACATTGTAAGAAATACGAGAATACATTAAATGTTAAAGATTTAAAGTTTCCAATGTCATTGAGAGATATTCCTAAATTTGAGAAAATGAATAATATATGTGTTAATGTATATGGATTAACAGATACAAACAAAGTTCAGATATTAAAAATTTCAAACAACTATAAAATGATGAAACACACATTGACCTTCTCCACAATACTTCAAAGGAAAAATCGCATTATGCTTTCATCAAAAATTTCTCAAGATCAACCAAATCACAACTATATAAGAGAAAATGTAAAATGTATCCTTGTAAGAGATGTCTCAACTCCTTTCACACAAAAGAACGATTCAATCAACATTCGAAATATTTCGGTAATCATAAATCAACCATAATCAATTTACCAAAAGCAGGTTCAAACATATCATTCAATGATTTTACCAAATCTATAAAACATCCATTTGTGATATATGCTGATTTTGAACGTATCCCTGAAAAGATAGTTTCCGATATAAACAATAACCTTTAAACATTATTACAACTGTTTAACCTTAAAGAAGGAAGAGTACAGAAAAATGAATACAATAAGAAGTTACAAACATCAATTATATACAGAAGAGATAAATAAGAGAGCATTCGGAGCTTTTCATGATAAAATATATATTTTAGAGAATGGAATCAATAGTCTCCCTTATGGTTATAAGTCTAAGTGTGAAGATATTGGGTTGGGTATTTTAACGGGTTACTGCCGTCTTTTTACTGATTTATAAATGATAGAACCAAGCAATAACCAAACCAAAGAGTGGAGATGTAATCAGCCTTGGTATTTAAATGGAAAACATAAAGAATGTGAGAAATATCAAAAAGTCTTGTTGACTAAATAACCGGGGTAAAAGTAGTAGATAAAACAAATAAGCGGATAAATTTAATTACAAATAAGAAGGAGGATGTAAAGAAAAAAAAAATATCCTTGAATGGACTGAAAACTTTGATGGTTATCATTTGAACAATGGAAAAACAATTTACTACAATCTCAAAATGATATGTGGCTCAGGAGGTGGTCAAACAAGAACATTGAGAGAAGTTTATCATTTCATTTCTGCTCAACAAAAATACTGAAACCAAGAACAAAGTTCCAAAATAATCTTTGTGAATATAATCGATGATGATGAATGGAATAGGAAAATTAATTTATTACCTAAAGTAGAACATGAACAAATATTCATTGGATCACTCTTTGAATGGAATGAAAATATAAAAGGAAAGAAGTGCTTTCATCAGTAAGTCTCAATTTAACATTTTCTCAATGGGTTAGAGATCGGTCTCCTATTTTGGGTTTTTGGGGCTTGAGACAGTCTAAATTTAACATTAGCTTGTATGGGAGAGGGAGGAAATCAGTCTCCTGTTTTGAGCTTTTGGGGCTTGAGTTAGAAAGGTTTCCCCATTCATTTGTATGGGAGAGGTAGGAAATCAGTCTCCTGTGTTGGGCTTTTTAGGCCTTGATTCAGAGTTTTTCCCTTTTTCCCCATTCATTTGTATGGATGCCTTAGAAACCCCATTTATCCTCGACTTCTATCCTTTGATATTCCCTTTAAGACGGACATGATGTCATTTTCCATCCGATTTACAAAGTAATTTATGTCATTATTCATGTTCTTCAAATTTAGGCGTGACGTCACACCCAGAATAGACCGCAACATTAGTTTCGTCTTGAATACCGGTGATGTCATGGTAAGATTTAACTCAAACATTGAATAATTTTGCATTTTTCACAAACATGCCGAGTCTATGAGTCCTTGGTGGTTGTACAGTAACATAAACCGAGATGGTTTCATGTTACACCAATGGACGAAACATCAGAAATTTCCCAGAAATTGGACGAGGTTTGTCTGAAGGTACGTGTTGTGCCGTGCTTCACGTGCTGCCGTACCATGTACTTACATCATGTGCTTCTCTTGATGGGCTTTCCGTTAATCGTCAGGGTTTCTCACCCCCAAGATGAATAAATGGATGAAATAAAATGTGTGTGATAACTCCACACGGAGTGAGGTGTTGTACATTGGGAATCATTTCGTGGTTTGGAGAGTGAGGATGAAATGTTCAGGAAAAGAAAAGAAAAGCAATTTCCACATCACATTCTTTTCACCCCCAAATATATTTCAGGGTGATTTGCTAAATTGCAATTATGAGGGAATTGAAAAAAATACAATTTTGAAAAGGTTTATGTTTATGGTTTTATGCACCATTGTCTCTGCCTTTTGTCAGGTCAGGTCAGATCAGATCTGTGACTTGCCACAGGTACCGTGTAAACTTGTACTCACCTGTTTCATGGTCAGGTTGTCAGTGACTAAACCGTCTCCCCCACCAGGTCTCCTGGTGAGGAGGGTGTATGACATGGAGACCCAGCAGGATTAAAAGCAAAACCTATCAAAGGGTGGAGGAACTCCTTGTGAGCCAACGGCCATCCATATCTACTTCGCAACTGTGTCTGCAGACATCCTCAAGCAGTTGGGTTACTTTTTTTCAGGTTGGTGGCAGGATGCTCTCCGGATGACAGGATTGGGGCAAATCCTTTGGGACCCCTGCTCTCTGAAAATAGGAGGAAAACCATGTGGTCACCTTCCCTTGAGGTGGTGGTGCTAAGGTGTCATCCAACAGATGGCGGTCTCTTTCGGTTAATGTGAGACGTTTTCTATGGGTGGGTGCCTGGAATGTCTTGTCGCTCAGAGAGGATGATCACCTGTCTCTGTTATCATCTGAGCTCAAGTATTTGAACATCAGTATTGCAGCACTCTCTGAGGTTCAGGGACCAGAGAGTGGTGAGATCATGACAGTGGTTACACATACTATTGGTCTGGTCACTCCAATGGTGACCATGCCCAAGGAATTGCTGCAGCTGTGCCCAATAAGCTGACTCCAATGATAATTGAGGAAACACTGGTGAACACACGTATTTTGAGACAAAGGATTGGTCACTCCTTGGGTGTCGTTTCCCTGGTCTCTGTATGTGCTCCGACTGAGGCGAGTGATTTCCCTGTGAAGGACGCATTCTATACCATGTTCAGAGTCTGTGGTTGATCAGTGCCCCAGGCAAGAAACTCTTCTAGTCTTGGAGGATTTCAATGCATCAAATTGATCTGATAGGGATGGTTAGGAGACATGTGTTGGTCCCCATGAGTGTTGAACAGTGAATCAGAATCGCACAAAGTTCCTTGACTTTGCGAAAAATCGTGGACTTCGAGTGGCTGGTTCATGGTTTCAGTGCCCACAGGCTCATCGCTGCACTTGGTATTCCAACGCTGGTGGTGTGGCAAAGGAGATTGACTATGTGCTTCTTGATGGTACCTGGAGGATGATCCAGAATCGCAGGGTCTACCGGAGTGCTCAGTTCCCCAATACCGACCACAGGCTTGTTGCAGTAACCCTGAAGCTGCAGCTTAAATCCAGGAGCATGGTACAATCCCAGCCAATGCTGGATGTTAGCAAGCTAAAGGGTGAGAGGGGAGCTTAGGAGTTTGTGAACAGGCTGAGTGGGGATTTGTGGGGTCTGGGTGCTTTGGGGGATCATGAAGAATTGTGGAATGCCTTCAAGACTACCATCCTTGATGTTGCGGTGGATGTCTTGGAACTCACCGTTGTATGAAGAAGAATTTTCTCTCAAAACACATTGGATACCATTGACCAGAGTCGCAGGGACATGTTTAATTGCAAAGCTGAGTTGTTCAGGGAGTTGAGGCATCAAACTGAGGGTGGAGGGTGGACAAGGAGGCCTGTGTACTGTGGAGGAAAAATTTTATATTAATGTATTCTAAATTGCAACAAATGGAGTTTTAGAAAATTAAGTTTTATGCTATAAGTTGAATTGGCTGTCCTTTCTGGCCAAGAGACTTTTGCCCTAAATGTTGATAAATGTCTTGGTCTGGAGCGGAGTGACCTGAGCTGATAACTGCGAACCTTTGCCTCGAAATGTACGAAGTGGCTTCTCGTCTGAAGGACACGTCTGCAGTCTGGGTTGATAGCCCCCACCACTCTCTCTTGAAAGTATAAAATGCTTTGAAATGTAAAATTGTTTCAGTGCAAGTACCTGAGGAAGTATAGAATCTCAGTGGCTTGTGCTCCTTGGAATTGGCCAAGTACCAAGTTAGAATAAAACTCTCTGATGTAACGTGGAGGTGAATTGAATCGGGTTGGTCTAACTGTTAACTAAAGTAAGAATAAATGAAATAGAACCAAATAATATTGCAATCAATGGGGATTCTTAAGTTCATTGTACGAGGGTGAAAAGTGTATGGTGGATAACTAGAAAATAAATTGTTTCACAAGGAAGGACTTGTGTGGACATCAGTTTTATCAGTGTCAATGGGTTTTATGCAGGATTTTATAACCAAATCGGACAAACGTTAAACTCTGCCTGAAGTCAAATAGGATTCCACAATCGGCCAGGTAGAATCCTTCAACGATCACAACAAGGTGGGTTAAAAAAATTCCACATCAGTACAAATAATCTTTGAGGGGGTAGAGCATCACCTGTGGTCAGGTGATTCTCGTCCTGCTTACAGGGGAATTCACGCATTGCATTCCTCAAAGCCCATCCCTTACTACAGTTAGAACGGAGGGAGGTGGGCTCTTGATAGAGGCGTCCAAAGTGAAGGCCCGCTGGTCCGGTTACTTTGAGCGACCGTACCAGGCTGATCTACCAGATTTTTGTTGGATGTCAGGGGTGTGACTATCACTTTTGCTGACCATTCAATCAGTTGTGGTCCACCTTTGTTTGTGGAAACACAGGCTGTGGTGAACCGGTTGAAATGTGGTAAAGCTCCCGGTATCTGTGGCATCTATGCTGAACTGCTCAAGGCTGGTGGAAATGCTGCGCTCGTGTCGTTGAATGCAGTTCTGTGAGGATAAGGAAGAGTGTGGAGATGGAGATCAGAGAAGAGCAGCAGCGGTTTACAAACGGTAGAGGGATGATGTATGCGATGTTTGCTCGGAGACCGCTGGTGGAGAAGAGGTTGGAGGTGAAAGGTTGGGCAGCATTGGGATTTGTGAACCTGGAGAAGGCCTTTGACACTGTCCCAAGAGATATGGTAACATCAACACTAAGATGGATGGGAGTGCCATAAGCAGAAGTGAGGTTGGTGGAAGGGATGTACAAGGAAACGAAGGGAGGTCCTGGGATATCTGAGTTCAGCATGAACATCGGCTTGAGGCAGGGAAGCTCTTTTTTCCCACTCATGCTTATCATAGTGATGGAGCTGGTAAGCAGCAAGGTGAGCGTAAGGGGTAGTAAGGGGAGCGTGTTGTATGTGGATGATCTGGTTGCTGTGGTGGATTGGGTGGAAGATGCAAAAAGTACTGGTGGAATGGAATGAGGCTTTTGGGAATCATGGGCTGAAGATGAGTATGGAGAATACTGAGGTGATGTGGGTCAGGCAGCAGAGAAAATAAATGAATATCAGGTTAGATGGGAAGGAAATCAGGCAGGGAAATAGGTTTGAGTGTCTGGGAGGAACAGTGACCAGGGATTGGAAGTCCGAGACAGACGTGCGGAGGAGGAGGGTTCAGGTGGGTGAGAATGTGTGGAGGAGGGTGGAGGGAGTAATGACAGACTGAAAAAGATCAAGAAAATTGAAAGGGAAGGTTCTGATGTCATGTGTAATGCAAGCCGACCTTTATGGCCTGGAGACTGTGGCACTGACAGAGAGACAACAACAGAGGCTACATGTTTGTGAGAACTGGGTCAGGAGGATTGCGAGAGTGAAGAGGGTGGAAAGATAAACTGAATGAGATCGGTGTGCAGATGAGTTTGACGGGGAGATTGGTGAAATGCCGGCTGAGATGGGCTGGACACTCGGTGCAGATGGGGGAAGAGAGAATGGTAAAGAAAGTGGATAGGTTGAGGGAGCGAGGGATAAGGAAAAGAGGAAGACCACGGTTGAGATGGGAGGCTTGTTTGAGGAGGGATATCACTAAGGTTGGGGTGTTTGGAGAGTGGAAGTTGTCTGAGGACAGAGGGAGGTGGAGGAGTGTCATGGTCGAGGCAGGGGAGAAGCTTGGTGCCATTGTACCTCACCCCTTATAAAAGGAAAAGGAGAAGACCAACAAATATTTGGGTTGGTCAGCCATGTTGTCAAAGTTTCACGAGTGTCATTGGATGTGAAATCTTCCATAAACAGGTAGGTACTTTATAGATTTATAAATTTGTATCTTGGTGGATTTTTTTGAGGATTTGTGGTGTATTAAACCTTATAGAGTGTCTGTGCCATCCCGACATAGAAAGTGTCACGACTTCCTGATGACATATTCTGCTTTGCCTTACACCTGTTACCCCATCACAGTTCCTGCAAATATGTGTGTATATATATATATATATATATATATATATATATATATATATATATATATATATATATATATATATATATATATATATATATGGAAAATACATCCATCCATTGGGACCATACTCTGTGCAGAGCGTTGGTGCTGCCTCAGCAGTCTCCTTGGCTATTGGGCACAATCCTGGACGGGTCGCCACTCCGCCACAGTATACCAGCATGCTGGCACTCATTTTGCCAACCTCAGAAGGACAACAGGCCAAGTTAACTCCAACTGGTATTAATTCAACAGCTGAGCGGGATTTGAACTCAGGGCACTAGGATCCCAAGCCTGCCACCCTAACCATTAAGCCAACACCAGGCACATATTGAAAATGTACAGGGGGGAAAAAAATGTACAGGTAGTGGACAAAAAATTGGGAAAAGACCTCCCCACGCTCCATCCCAACAACGATCCCATTAGGGATGTGGGTGACCATGCCATCCTCCTTGACCCAGAACTTGACGCGATATTGTCGAGCCCCAGTCCATATCCCCAAACCATTTCAGAAAAACAGTGATGGGGTCTTCACACCAACATATCCTGACAACCAGTATTTAACATCAAAATCCGTAATGCTCTTAATTGTAGAGGTAGACCGTCACGACCTTCCCATGGTAAGAGAGGACCTCTACCTCCCAATCAGCTGGAGACCCAGCTGACTGGCTGGTAGTCAACTACATCCAGAACTCGGCAAGCCTTCCAGAAGTCTGGAAGGACACATCAAATCCACAGGCCAAGGAGATGAGACAGTAAAAATACTCAGCCTTAAACTCCAGCACATCCAACAATACTGCCCCATCAAATACCTCACTTGGTGGAATGGGTCCCTGCTTCGTGAGCTTGAAACAGACGCAGTTTTTGGTGCATTCTCGCCGTGCTGAAGCCTTGGAGATGGCGGGGCCAACAGGAGGAAAGAGGGGCAGAAGGGAAGGAAGGGAATTGGTGGTGAGAAAGCACAAGGCTGCCTTCCTGCATGGTTGGTGAAGCTTGCCAGACAGGAGGAAGGCCAGGGAAAAGCAGGATGGGGAAGATACATGAGAACACAGGATTACCAAGACAAAAAATAAAAGTGAAACAAATGGATGAGATGGGGGGAAATAAAATAATGCAGAACAAACACCAGGCTAGAAAGTTGCCAGAAAAGGCAAAAACTCATTGCTGAGGTTCCTTGTTGTTTTTGCAGCCATGCTGCCCATAATTATAGGTAACCAGGCCTGTGCAGCATTTTTATGTGTGACCCGAAGCATGCTGGGATGTTATTTGCTTCATTAACATGTGGGCCACACCCGTGTGGAAGCCGTTGCTTGGTGTCCCTCTTTTACCCATTACCAGGTGTTTCCATTTTGTTTGTCCACTTCCTGGACAAACAGAGACCCAGCTCCACCACTCCTAATGCGGAGTGGCAGAGCCTAACATGGCATGGCAGAGCCAAATGCGGAGTGGCGGAGCCTTGTGGCGGAGCCTAGTGGCGGAGCGTGGCAGAGTCTCTGATATACAAGATCATGAAAACCACTCACGACATTACCAGTCAAGCTGAAGGCTCCCCCGACAGAAAGTTGTATTAGACTGAAACTGGTTCGGTTTCTCATGATGCAACTGAGCCGTTTCTGGGCTGACTTTGAAGTTTTATCTGGGTTCTCGAAGTCTCTGTGTCAGTGCCAGCAGGAGCAGTCCACCCCTTTCCAACCACCAATGGAAAGAGAATCAAGCCACTGATGTGTTTTTTCGGGCTCACTGGCTTTTCTCAGCATCCAGTTGCTTCCCCCAAAGGTTAATCTGACGAGTCGTCCCGTATGTGGGATTCGATCCAAACAGCACTTCTTAACTGAAATGGTGAACATGAACCCATGTGGACATGCATGTTAATAATTTACATATTTTTTTATTGTACAATAACTTCTTCTTGCAGATGACACCTTGGCTGCAGGGTAGCTATCATTTTGTTGCGGCGCGACTATGCCGCCGATGCTGTGCCCCTATACCAGTACACGGGTACTCATTTCACAGACCACAGAAGGATGACAGGCTGAGTCAACCCTACTTGATGTTAATTCAGCGAAAACAGGGCTCAAACTCAGGAGTCTAAGATCCCAAGCCAGCCACCCTAACCACTAAGCCAACACCAGGCTTACTTACTTTCTGCTAATCATGGGTAGGTTACGTGCTAATCATGGGTATGGTTTGGCGATGTGAGTATTTCACGAAGTTGTGTACAAAAGCACAATGATTACAAAAATCGTCTTGAATTGCTGATTAGCCCATATAAGACTTCGGTTCATCATGTCACATCAGAGTCAAAGTTTGCCAACTTGGGGTGGAAACAAAATATTGGTCTTCAGCTGCCCAGCCCCCAAATAAATTCAACATTCAGTCAGAAGCCAGAAAGCTTTCAGGTTTTCAACAGTTTTATTATTGTGGAATATCTTGAATGTAGGAAAAGCCAGAGATGTCCAGAACTTCAATGACTTGCTACGCAATGAAGTGAAACAAATAGGCAGGATGATGGCTGGGTGATTCAGCCTTTGCAGACAGGGTGATTCAATGTGTGTCGTCCCTCGGATAGACGTTGATCAGGTGTCCCGTCAGCCAATATTTGTTGGTGGCTGTTAAAAATCCCATGGTGTCCTTCGTGAAGAGTAGGTAAGCTATTGCAGGCACCATGAACAAATTCCAAATTCCTGCCATAACTGGCAGAGGGTATCACATCACAGGCACAGCTGTGGACTCAGTCAATGATGCTCCCCTGCAGCCTTGTGCTGGATAGAACAAAAGAAGAGGTTCTTAATAATCCCCTTTTCATCGAGATTTGTTTTCTTGTGATTTTCATTTCTTTGAATCACTCAAATAACATCTGCAGGGATGGTCTGAAAGACGCCGCCTCTCACAGGCAGCCTGCGGCCAATGAGGGGGACCAGCCGCATGCTGGAAAAGTGGTCCTAAGTGCGTAAAAGCTTTGTTCACGCATGCACGCAGCAGTTAGACCTTTGGAAGAAGACATCTCGTGCCTCTCTCTCTCTCTCTCTCTCTCTCTCTCTCTCTCTCTCTCTCTCTCTCTCTCTCTCTCTCTCTCTCTCTCTCTCTCTCTCTCTCTCTCTCTCTCTCTCTCTCTCTCTCTCTCTCTCTCTCTCTCTTTCTCTCTTTCTCTCTTTCTCTCTTTCTCTCTTTCTCTCTTTCTCTCTTTCTCTCTTTCTCTCTTTCTCTCTCTCTCTCTCTCTCTCTCTCTCTCTCTCTCTCTCTCTCTCTCTCTCTCTCTCTCTCTCTCTCTCTCTCTCTCTCTCTCTCTCTCTCTCTCTCTCTCTCTCTCTCTCTCTCCACTCGTTGTTCTGGAAGGGGAGGATCACTGAGAGATGCACGATGTCCTCCCTCCACAATCATGCCATCCTCTCGTCTCCCATCGAAGCCGTATTTTGCCCTGTGTCATGCCAGCCTGCATGACATTGTCATTCTCCAGCCAGGACCAGCTCGTGTCTGCACAAGTCCTCACCTCTTCTGTTCCCCTCCGTGGTCTGAATCTGGTATTTTCGGTGCCATTAGTGGGGGTTATTTATCTTGTAATATAAGTTTGTGTGCTTCCACTTTGATCGCTATTTGTGTCTGTTGACCACCACATCTGTTCAGTTTATTTATTTATCATACCGTCCATCCTTATCCCCATATACATTTTAATCCTTCAACTATGAGAAACCTTTTCCCGCCTTCCTGCACGTGACCAACTTAAATGAGACACTGGTGCTCAGCCCAAGCAATGCAAGTACAACAGTTACGTGATGGGCCAAACAGCGTCTTCATGTAAGCAGGATCGTGCATGTCCTTCACCTTACAGCAGAGGGCACTACAAGCAAGACAGTCGATTCTGACTTGGGATAAAGTGTCACAATGACCGGGACAAATATAATCATTCTCCCTCTCCTTCACTACACTCAACAGACACGTTCAGCACACCTTATCAAACTCAAGATAACACCTTTTGAAGGTCACAAGACCTTTGTTGTTCTGCAGCACCACCACGTACATTCATGTGTAACATCCAACAGTCTGTTTGTAAGTTGACCAACATCGGTAAACAAGGTGGTTCAGAGGTGGCGCCTTCTCGTTTGAACCGTTTAGTCTGCGTTTGATTCCGACCCGACTACAAACTGTCGCGTCGGTGCTCCACCGGCAGGGTACGCCATCTGTCGGAGGAGTCTTAAGCCAGTGTGTGTCAGCAAACCTTTGCTTCTCGACGTTAAAATACCCGTTGGTACCTTTCAATAAGAGTGGGCCATTGTGTTCCCATACCCTGGCCAAATTCCAGGCCATAAATATACCGCTTGGAAGAATAATGGCAAACCACCCAGTGCGGTTCTTTACGTCGTGATCACTGCGGGATTTTATATTTTCCTGGAAACCATTTTTTGTATTTCTCAAACATACAGGTAAGGAAATGATGTTTATACGTCATGTTCTCATCCGTGTGTTCAAATGTACTTCAAAGTACATTTCCTCTCAACAAACGACAGCTGTAGTGCACAGACATCATCCCAATGAGAAATCTTCCAGGATTCATGAAAAGCAGCAGATGTCGGCATTGTGGACACGAGAACCGTTTTCAGAGCAGGATTCGTGCTGAGCATTTGCTGTAACACTGTAAATCACAGATCATTCAAAGATTCTTGGTTTCACCCTGTCAAAAAACGGGAAACAACGCCCCCATCCCACAAGCTCACGGAACTATTTTCCAGGTGAGCTAAAAACTAATCATTGGGGAAACACACGAACATATGCACAGCAGGGCACAGTTTAACACAGTATGGAAGAGCAAGACACAGTCCAAAGCAGGAGGTCGCAACATGCCAATGCATGGCACGGATTAACACGACATGCCATGGCAAAAGCACATCCCAACAGCAAGGTACCACATGTGAAAGACTCTGCATGGCAAAGTACAACACGGAATGACGGAGCCGAATACGGGACGGCGGAGCGTAACGCGGCACGACGGAGTCTAATGCGGCGCGGCAGAGCCTAACGCGGCACGACGGAGCCTAACATGGCGCGGCAGAGCCTAACGCGGTGTGGCCGAGCCTAACATGGCGCGGCAGAGCCTAACGCGGCACGACGGAGTCTAACGCGGTGCAGCGGAGCCTAACGTGGCGTGGCAGAGCCTAACGCGGTGCGGCAGAGCCTAACGTGGCACGACGGAGCCTAACATGGTGCGGCAGAGCCTAACGTGGAACGACGGAGCCTAACTTGGTGCGGCAGAGCCTAACGTGGTGCGGCAGAGCCTAAAGTGGCACGACGGAGTCGAACGCGGTGCGGCAGAGCCTAACGTGGTGCGGCAGAGCCTAACACGGCACGACGGAGCCTAACGTGGTGCGGCAGAGCCTAACGCGGCACGACGGAGCCTAACGTCGTGCGGCAGAGCCTAACGCGGTGCGGCAGAGCTTAACGTGGCATGACGGAGTCCAACGCGGTGCGGCACAGCCTAATGTGCTGCAGCAGAGCCTAACGGGGTGCAGCAGAGCCAAACGCGGCACGACGGAGTCTAACGCGGTGCGGCAGAGCCTAACGCAGTGCGGCAGAGCCTAACGCGGTGCGGCAGAGCCTAACGCGGTGCGGCAGAGCCTAACGTGGTGCGGCAGAGCCTAACGCGGCACGACGGAGTCAAACGCGGTGCGGCAGAGCCTAACGCGGCATGGCAGAGCCTAATGTGGCACGACGGAGTCTG
Organism: Eptatretus burgeri; assembly: GCF_056783735.1. Taxonomy (NCBI): domain Eukaryota; kingdom Metazoa; phylum Chordata; class Myxini; order Myxiniformes; family Myxinidae; genus Eptatretus; species Eptatretus burgeri. Next base: position 10,445,710 of record NC_140965.1, on the reverse strand, counting down.
GCGCAGCAGAGCCCAACGTGGCACGACAGAGCCTAACGTGGTGCGGCAGAGCCGAACGCGGCGCGGCAGAGCCTAATGTGGCACGACGGAGTCTAACCTGGCGTGGCAGAGCCTAGAACGTGGCAGGATGGAGTCTAACGCGGAACAACGGAGTCTAACGCGGCGCGGCAGAGCCTAGCGTGGCACGACGGAGTCTAACCTGGCGTGGCAGAGCCTAGAACGTGGCAGGATGGAGTCTAACGCGGAACAACGGAGTCTAACGTGGCACGACGGAGCCTAACATGGCAGGACGGAGTCTAATGCGGAACGACGGAGTCTAACGTGGCACGACAGAGCCTAACGTGGAACGACGGAGTCTAACGCGGCGCGGGGGAGCCTAACGCGGAGTGGCCGAGCCTAACGCGGAGTGGCCAAGCCTAACGCGGTGTGACGGAGCCTAACGCGGAGTGGCCGAGCCGAACGCGGAGTGGCCGAGCCTAACGCGGTGTGACGGAGCCTAACGCGGGGTGGCCGAGCCTAACGCGGTGTGGCCGAGCCTAACGCGGCGCGGCAGAGCCCAACGCGGCACGACGGAGTCTAACGCGGTGCAGCGGAGCCTAACGTGGCGCGGCAGAGCCTAACGCGGTGCGGCAGAGCCTAACGTGGCACGACGGAGCCTAACATGGTGCGGCAGAGCCTAACGTGGAACGACGGAGCCTAACTTGGTGCGGCAGAGCCTAACGTGGTGCGGCAGAGCCTAAAGTGGCACGACGGAGTCGAACGCGGTGCGGCAGAGCCTAACGTGGTGCGGCAGAGCCTAACACGGCACGACGGAGCCTAACGTGGTGCGGCAGAGCCTAACGCGGCACGACGGAGCCTAACGTCGTGCGGCAGAGCCTAACGCGGTGCGGCAGAGCTTAACGTGGCACGACGGAGTCCAACGCGGTGCGGCACAGCCTAACGTGGTGCGGCACAGCCTAATGTGCTGCAGCAGAGCCTAACGGGGTGCAGCAGAGCCTAACGCGGCGCGGCAGAGCCTAACGCGGTGCGGCAGAGCCTAACGTGGCACGACGGAGCCTAACATGGTGCGGCAGAGCCTAACGTGGTGCGGCAGAGCCTAAAGTGGCACGACGGAGTCGAACGCGGTGCGGCAGAGCCTAACGTGGTGCGGCAGAGCCGAACACGGCACGACGGAGCCGAACGCGGCGCGGCAGAGCCTAACGCGGAACGACGGAGCATAACATGGTGCGGCAGAGCCTAACGCGGCACGACGGAGTCTAACGCGGTGCGGCGGAGCCTAACGCGGCGCGGCAGAGCCTAACGCGGTGCGGCAGAGCCTAACGTGGCACGACTGAGCCTAACTTGGTGTGGCAGAGCCTAACGTGGTGCGGCAGAGCCTAAAGTGGCACGACGGAGTCGAACGCGGTTTGGCAGAGCCTAACGTGGTGCGGCAGAGCCTAACACGGCAAGACGGAGCATAACGTGGTGCGGCAGAGCCTAACGCGGCACGACGGAGCCTAACGTCGTGCGGCAGAGCCTAACGCGGTGCGGCAGAGCTTAACGTGGCACGACGGAGTCCAACGCGGTGCGGCACAGCCTAACGTGGTGCGGCACAGCCTAATGTGCTGCAGCAGAGCCTAACGGGGTGCAGCAGAGCCGAACGCGGCACGACGTAGTCTAACGCGGTGCGGCAGAGCCTAACGCAGTGCGGCAGAGCCTAACGTGGTGCGGCAGAGCCTAACGCGGCACGACGGAGTCAAACGCGGTGCGGCACAGCCTAACGCGGCGTGGCAGAGCCTAATGTGGCACGACGGAGTCTGGCGCAGCAGAGCCCAATGTGGCACGACAGAGCCTAACGTGGTGCGGCAGAGCCGAACGCGGCGCGGCAGAGCCTAATGTGGAACGACGGAGTCTAACCTGGCGTGGCAGAGCCTAGAACGTGGCAGGATGGAGTCTAACGCGGAACAACGGAGTCTAACGCGGCGCGGCAGAGCCTAACGTGGCACGACGGAGTCTAACCTGGCGTGGCAGAGCCTAGAACGTGGCAGGATGGAGTCTAACGCGGAACAACGGAGTCTAACATGGCACGACGGAGCCTAACATGGCAGGACGGAGTCTAATGCGGAACGACGGAGTCTAACGTGGCACGACAGAGCCTAACGTGGAACGACGGAGTCTAACGCGGCGCGGGGGAGCCTAACGCGGAGTGGCCGAGCCTAACGCGGAGTGGCCAAGCCTAACGTGGAGTGGCCGAGCCTAACGCGGTGTGACGGAGCCTAACGCGGAGTGGCCGAGCCTAACGCGGAGTGGCCGAGCCTAACGCGGTGTGACGGAGCCTAACGCGGAGTGGCCGAGCCTAACGCGGTGTGGCCGAGCCTAACGCGGCGTGACGGAGCCTAACGTGGCACGACGGAGCCTAACACGGTGCGGGGGAACCTAACGCGGAGTGGCCGAGCCTAACACAGTGTGGCCGAGCCTAACGCGGTGTGGCCGAGCCTAACGCGGTGTGGCCGAGCCTAACGTGGTGTGGCCGAGCCTAACGCGGTGTGGCCGAGCCTAACGCGGTGTGGCCGAGCCTAACGCGGTGTGGCCGAGCCTAACGCGGTGTGGCCGAGCCTAACGCGGAGTGGCCGAGCCTAACCCTGCGTGGGGGAGCCTAACGTGACACGGTGGAGCCTAAAGTGGCACGGCGGAGCCTAACACGGCAAAGTGGAACATTGGCATGACAGAACCTCATTCGATGCAGTGGAGCCGAACACGGTGTTTTGAAATACGTAAAAAGTATTTTTTTTTGTCTGCTTTTGCATTTTCAAAGGGATCAATTTTATGATTTGGATACTTTTTTTTACCTTATTTAAAGGGTTAAACCATTTTTACATTTTATTATGGGGATAAAATGTGGTTATGTAAGGTTTGGACCAGGACAGATTGCTGCAAGTCATGGTGTAATGGAAATGTTCGGGCATCAACACTCACACACCCACTTTCTGTCCAACGTCGGGGGGAGGGGAGGGTTGTGGAAGAGCGGCAGTTTGCAGTCAATATTAATCAGTCTGGAAACACACCTTAAATGAGACTGCCAATACAATTGCTCAATACGTAAAATAAACTTTAGAAAGGTGTGTCCCTCTCCAGGTTGTCCTCCTTTTCGGAGCGTCCCACTCCTAGGTGTCCTTTTTGGAATGTCCCTCTCAGGAGTGCCCTCCTTGTTGGAGTGTCCCTCTCTGGGGTATTGTCCTTTTCGGAGTGTCCCTCTCTGGGGTGTCCTCCTTTTTGGAGTGTCACTCTCTGGTGTGTTCTCCTTTTCGGAGTGTCCCTCTCCAGGTTGTCCTCCTTTTCGGAGTGACCCACTCCGGGGTGTCCTCCTTTTCGGAGTGTCCCACTCCGGGGTGTCCTCCTTTTCGGAGTGTCCATCACCACTGCTGCCAGTTTTACCTTTACTTCACCATCAACCACTTATCAGACTTTTCACTGGACAGTATCTCAGTTTGTCCGGCCCAGTAGATTTGCCAGCAGCTGGCTCAACCCAACCTAGACGTGTTCACATTGCAACGCACGGGCCGTGCGGAGCCGCCATTCATTGCTGATACCGACCGGCTGTGCAAACAGGCCCGTGGCCCGCACACGGTGGGGGATCTGGGGTCTCCATCGTTTGCGAGGAAATTGCATGGCCGGTGAGGCAATGAGAGGTGGAACCACAAATTTCTGGGTCTTGGTTATGTTTCATTGAAGACCAATCGTTCCTTTCCATGTGCGAGGTCGTGCCGCACAAGCTCATGTCACAGCTTGGGGTTCATGTTGCGAACCCATCAGTGTTCAGCATCGATTCAAAAAATGGACAAGGTCTTGCCTTAGTAAACCACAAAGACCCATCTGAGCCTGGTGGTCTCCACCTGTACTCGCCATTCCATCAATGAACACAAACGATCCCAAGTTCAAATCCCAAATCCGTGTCCATTGTTTACCTGTATACTACAGAACCATCTCCTTGGAATGGACAGGTAAAGGTACACTGTTGTCGTCTCCTTGCCCGACTTGTGAACTATGCACCACAAGCCTCACGTGACCATTTGCCTGAAAGCCAAGAATGAAGGGATAACGTTCGAAACGTCACAGTCACATCTCATTTAGCATGCCAGTTGACACACTTATCAACGTTTGGTGACAAAAACATACATTGTTTACCTTTTCCGCAGGTGCGGTCTGACACCCACCTGGTCTGGTCATTTCAAACGCTTAACTTTCGGGAGGTTTAAAAACCTTTGTGCTCTTGACAACCAAACTGAGTGAACCTTGTGTTAAAACCTGAAATTTAAAGCTTCCGGTTTTATTTTGCATTTATTTATTTTCAATATAAGATCGAGGCTCATGGAACAGCGGGAGGGGGTGACAGATTTTTTTTTTCTGTTTTTTTAGATCCTCGTGGAGGATCTCGAAATGTTACTCACGTTGTTGCTCTTCATCTTCTTCTTGTGGACTTTTTTGTTTCACAGCCAACAGTTTTCATCGAAACTTCCTGAAACTTGGCATATATATGTAAAAATACTCTGCGTAGACAGTAACCATCTCCGATTTTGAAAATTCCTCCGAGAAAAAAATTATGACGTCAAAATATCTCCGCTAATGGAAATCGCCTAAAAATTATCTCCGAACTGGGCAAGCTTTTTGAATTCTGTTTGCGGGAATCGAACAGGGCATTAGCAGAGATGAATTACCGCACATATGATACATCACTATGACGTCATATTAATTTTTATGACGTCATTCCTAATTTTTGACATTTTTTGTTTCACAACCCAGAGTTTTCATCGGATCTTCCTGAAACTTGCCATGTATATGCAGAAAGCCCACGCGCAGGCAGTAGCCATCTCAGATTTTGGAAATTCTTCCTAGAAAAAAAGTTGATGTCATAATATCGCCGCTAATGGAAATCGCCTATACCATTATCTCCCAAACTAGGCAAGCTGTTTGAATTTTGTTTGCGGGAATCAAGCCGGGCATTAGCACAGATAATTTGTCGCAAACCCAATACATCACAATGACGTCATATTCGTTTTTATGACGTCATCATTAAGAGGACGAGGATCTTAGCTCATTTGAGCTTGTTTTAAATAGAAATCGCCCCAAACAAGGCAGACAACCACTCCAGGTCGGGGGTTAAGGGAAGGTAGGATAAAGAGAAGAATAAGGCAAAACAAAATAAAAGAAAGAGGAAAAATAACAAGAAAAGATCCAATACACAAGATGTAGCAGAAGTGAAGTGACATGCGATGGAACCTCAAAGATGTAGGAAAGATATAAATATACCATCAGAGATGGGGAATCCCCCGCCATTGAAAAATAATTGAAATCAGATATGCGGTTTTCCATTTATTACAAAAAACTTTTTTTTCAAGATGGCCGCAACCAGTCGGCCATCTTGGATCCGGCCACGTGCAAAATCAATACGGTTCTTCCTTTTCAGGTAGTACATGTGTGACTCAAATTTCAAATCGATATGGCGAACAGTTTATGAGTTATCGCACTCACAGCTATAAATGTTGACGCCCAGCCAGCCAGCCGGACGGACAGCGGGACGGACGACCCGGGTGATAACAATACCCCCCTTCCGCCACGCGGCGGGGGATAAAAACTAAAACACCCACAGAGAGTCCTGGATAAGAAAGATGCAGAATAACTGAGACTGTAAAAGAAAGATCAGAAAGAGGAGGAAGAAGAAGGCAAAGGCAACATGATGAGGAAGAAGAGGACAAAAGCAACAATTATGAGGAAGAAGAAGCAGATAAGTCGCCAATGACGAGGAAGACCAAGAAGCGAATACTTCGATATCGCGCGGCTAGGGGCAGTGAAAGTTTAAGAATGATGAAACAATTTTGCAGTTATAAAATTTATATGTAGACAAGGTGAATTAGCATGCATGATGGGAAGAGTTGTGACGTTGGACAAATTTCTATTTATAGCCCTCAGATCAAAGGGACGTAGACGGCCATAAGTGTGACAGAAGACACAGGACAGAATAGCTAATTATATAACAGCGTGATGTCACCGCGCTGTAATAACCACTTCTGTCACCAAAAAAGAGGAAGAAATTACCTCCACAAGACGTTTTAAATGTACCATCAGAGATGGGGAATCCCCCGCCATTGAAAAACAATTGAAATCAAAGAACCGGTTTTCCATTTATTACAAAAACATTTTTTTCAAGATGGCCACCCCAGTCGGCCATCTTGGATCTGGCCACGCCCAAAATCAATAGGGTTCTTCCTTTTCAGGTGGTACATGTGTGACCCAAATTTCAAATCGATATGGCGAACAGTTTATGAGTTATCGCACTCACAGCTATAAATGTTGATGCCCAGCCAGCCGGATAGTCGGACGGACGACCCGGGTGATAACAATATCCCCCTTCCGCCACGCGGCAGGGGATAAAAACACTTCTGGTGAAAAACAATGAAGAACGAGAGTTACAATGCTGCGTGTCAACAACTAACTAAACAGGAAGATTATCATTTCCTGCTCATAAAATCAACTTCCGGCGTCACACAGAAAACGATTCAGCACAAAAAAACGTCGCTCTTCCGCATTAACCCCGCCCACAATTCACCCGGCAATCTCCGCCCACAATCCACCCAACAATCTGCGCCCACAATCCACCCAACAATCTGCGCCCACAATCCACCCGGAAATCTCCGCCCACATCACATCCAACAATAAGTGTGACAGAAGACACAGTCGGCGGAGAAAGATAACGTCATACGTCAAACAAATTGCAACAGAAACTAAACCTATTCCATTATGAAGGACCCCCACAGATATTATATATATATATATATATATATATATATATATATATATATATATATATATATATATATATATATATATATATATATATATATATATATATATATATATCCAAAATCTACTCGAATCTGCCAGGGACAAATGTTCTTTTTTCCACTTCTTTCTTCCCCACGCGGAAACCAATTAAATGGAGTGGTACGATTTGCCTGGTATGCGTGCAGAACAATGGCGGATAACCATGGTAACAGAATTTGTTTACCAACACTTCAACTCAATTTTCGGTCAGCAATTGTCTATGCGAAGCGAATTCTTCACATCACGTACAGATTATAGTGTTGTAAGGTCATATAATGTAATGTAGCTGGTTATCATCCATACCTTTTCAATCTTTGCTTGCGTGGGACCGAATTTTAATTATGATTATGATTTTTTTTTCCTTTAAAAATGGACGATTCCGAAATTTTCTCGTCACTGTTTGTATTCCATGTCAGACCTCCATATTTCCAAATGAATATAATGAACGGTCACTTTTGACCCCCATTAATATTATCTGCTCATTCTGATCATCGTCTTCCCAATTTTGAACGCGATTTTTATCGGATTTTTTTGATAAAAAATGGAGAAAAATATTCGATTTTTTTTCACGAGGAGCTGGCTTGGATGACCAGCACTTACATTTTATATGGCCTTGTCGTGCGTCTGATTGGTAGACGGAACCGATCCGGTAATGGAGGGACGGGACTGTGCTGTGTGTGGAGTTAGCGTCGATAACGGACACCAGATTGCCTTGCTAACAGAGAAAGGAGCTGATGGAATAAATACTGCTTCCGTCCTACGTGATTTGACCATCAATGTTCGACCAGGGGAGAAGGTACATGTTGCTTGTAGAAGTCGTTTCTGCAACAAAAAGCTCATCGAGCAGGACCGCCGTAAGCGCCAGTCTGCAAGAAGTGCAATACACAGTCCAATGAAGCGAAGATCCCAGGCCCATTTCACTTTCATGAGTGACTGCTGCTTATGTGGAGGTGAGCTTTCGGTAAAGGACTTCAGACTGAACCTCGCATTCACTGTGAGAACCCTAGAGTTCCAGGAGGCTATATTGAAGGTGTGCGACGAAAGGAAAGACAGGTGGGCCACATAACAACAGTCATGGGTAGGATAACATCGGCAGGCGATCTGCACGCAGCCGACGCCGTATATCATCAAATTTGCAGCGTGAACTTCCGAACTGGAAAGCAAATCCCGATGAAGTTTTCGCATGAGGAAACGCCAGGGAAGCGAGCAGGTAGGCCAAGAGATGTCCTCACCGAGAATGCTTTCTTAATTGTTTTAGACGAGATGATTGGTGATGATGAAGTGCAGTGGACAATTCCAGACATGTGCGCTCGCATGGGAGCAATATGTGAAACTCCATACAGCTGCCAATATATCAAACAGCAGACACACGGACATGCTCGGAGACGCAGTTACTATGTCAAATGTACATGGAAGAGCCAATGTGGTCACTTTCAATACAACTGTGTCGAAAATTTTGCAGAAATTTCATGACACCCTCCGCTGTACTGGTGACACGGAATCTGAGAAATGCCGGATAATATCAGCGGCCGCAGCGATAATCAGGAGTGAGACAATCGAGAAGTGCAACATATACGACAAAGAGCACTATCCGGATCCTACAGATTTGGAGTCTGTGGATAAAATGCTGGAGTTTCTACCGGATTCATTGATGTTACTGTTGGATGAACTGATCTCTGTCAAGAATAAGGCTTTGAAGACGGCGTCATTAGGACAGTGCTTGGTACAAGCGATCCGACTGAGAGCGGCATTGGCACCATTGCAAGTTGGATTAGCAGTTCAATTGCTTCATTATTTCGGATCTAAATTCTTGATTGACACACTGTATCGCCATGGGTTTTGCTCTTCGTTCGCTGAAGTATTAAAGTTCGAATCGTTTGCAGCAGCTCAAGTTCCACTTACAATGGACATAGAAAATGATGCAGTGCGTTCCTTAATGAGTGGGAACGGACATTTTCGTCAGTTCGTCTGTGACAATGCTGACCGGGATCCCTGGTCATTGGACGGTAAGAAAGCGCTGCACACAATGGGCATTATCGAGACAGTCACACCAGCCATTCACCAGAGAACACTCATCAGGAGAGATAATCAGAGCAACATAGTCTCAGTTCGTAATCCCAATCCATTATTACAATCGTCCAAAAAGCAACAAACCAATCATCTATGCACGATTGCGACAGGTCTGGCGGGAGATTCCGGTAAGCTTAGTCGACGTCTTGTGTTAAGGCCCTGTCACACCTTGACGTTTTAGCCAGCGTATGCCGACGTATGAATAATTTGGCGAATACGCTGGCACATGTCGAATACGTTATGGGTAAGTTTTGAATGCGTTAAGAGCACGCTGAAGCACGCTGGCATACGTCGTAGTACGCCGAGCTCAAGACAAATTTTGGGCATGCTCAAAATTTCTCGACGTGCTCGGCGTATGACTCACATGTTCCACATACGCTGGCCATAAGTTGTAGGCACGTTATGCGATCGTTGACACACGTCGACACACGTTACTTGTAAGTTACTCATAAGTCGAAATACGTCGAGGTAATGTCTAGCGTACCCGAACCTTATTTCTAACCTATGAGTAACGTGCTTTGAACCTATGTGTAACGTATCTCCAACGCATATTGACGTATGTAGACGTATTTGACGTCTTCTGGATGACCACAGAACTTACTGAACGTGTTTCTAACTTACAGCTACCGTATAATGACGTATTGGCAGCGTTTAGGGGAATTGGTATACAAAAATGGGGTTCACAGGAGGAACCCGTCAGTGTTCCAGACTCCATGTTGAGTAGATGTCCATGTCAGTAGTATCAGTAGTAGTAGTAGGTGAGCGTGTCAGTAGTAGTAGTAGTAGTTGTAGTAGTGGTAGTAGTAGTAGGTAGTAGTATGCAGTAGTAGGTAGTAGTAGGTCCATGTCAGTAGTAGTAGGTGAGCGTGATGGGGAGGGTGTGGGTGATGATGGATCCTCCTTGCGTCCGCGTCCACGGCCACGGCCAGGAGACTTCTTTGCAGCATTCTTCGAAGTTTTCTTTGGCATGATGGTGATGTTGACACTTTGATGTCTGGTGCGGTTATGATTTGAATCGTCGAGCGGCAGCCTTTTAATAGGCTACGCCACGTGATCGTTGGCGATACGCTGCCGCACGCGATGCATAAGTTAGACTATCGTTGGGCATAAGTTGTGAACGCCGACAACACGCGAAGCATTCGTTGGTATAAGTTATCTATAAGTTATCGAATCGTTCTGTGTATGTTACTAATACGTTATGCATACGTCTAACACGTTATTATACACCCAAAACTGAAAAAAACAACAATAGTTCAGTGTACGCCAGCGTTTTAGATACATTTTGATACGTTGCCATAAGCTGGCTAAATCATCAAGGTGTGACAGGGCCTTAAGGTATGCTGGCCATTAAAACCAGATCGACCAGGTTGGTCCGGATTCATGCAGGTTGTTGAGAAAAGAGAACATAAAGGTGAAGCCACCGTACAATTTCTCCCGATACTCGATATGGACCCTACCAATATGAGTTGTATTTACTCAACATTGCGGTTTCTCACTAGTGAATGTGCTTGCCATAAGTGCATGCCGATCGTTACATTCGAATCTCCCCTGTATTGGAAGGCGAGGATAATAATGTCGAATGAGGCAGACGGTAGTAGCCTGAAGCATATTGTCCTCGATCTCGGCAGTTTTCATACCATGCTCAGTTTCTTGGGATCAATCAGTCATGTGATGCACAATTCTGGACTCAGCGAGATACTCGAAGTAGTGTACGGTGGAAAGCAGTAAAGGCTATCTTGAAGGGGAAATCGTATGCACGAGCGATACGGGCACATCTGATGACTACGTCAGCACTACATGCGCTATTACTTCAGGAGACGTATGGTATTCCACTGACGTCAGGTGAGCGGGATGAAGGATATCAAGCTCCACCAGATTTACAAAATGCTGTAGAGTTCTTCAACCATGTTCGTGACGGTGAGTCGTTGACTGCTAGGCAGGAGGTAGTTCTCAGACGAATATGGGACAACCTTAAGGAGACTGAGAAGCGATTGGAGAAGAACCCGACTGCTGCATTATTTTTGGAGTATGTGGGTATGGTTGATCTGCTACAAGACTTCATCCGGGCACATAGAACTGGAGATTGGTCATTGCATATAAGCTGTCTGAGCGAAATGTTACCCTACTTCGTGGCTACTGGACACAATCAGTATACAAAATGTGTCGAAGTATATCTGCAAGACGTGGTTGATCTTCAGACAAGCAATCCTGAAGTTTACGATATGTTTGAGGCTGGACTTTTCGTCGTAAGGAGAACAGACAGATTTTGGGCAGGGTTGTCCAAAGATCTAGTAATCGAGCAGACTCTGATGAGGACGATGAAGTCAGTTGGAGGACGAACTCATGGGCACGGGGTTATGGAGGAAAAGTCCCATACCAAATGGCTCATGTCCCTTCCATTGCGTGCCACAGTAAACGAAGCGATGCAAGAACTTACTGGCCGAGTACTAGCAACGTCTGATCAGCATAAGGACACCACGCCGGCGAGGATAACTCGGGATTGTAACGACATGACAAACATC
>NC_140965.1:10406760-10429260 GCF_056783735.1 Eptatretus burgeri | reverse complement strand
TGTGACTGTATTCACCCGCACTCAAGCTAAACAGCTTATGGGACCACCACTCAGACTCATAGATGAAGTCATCAACCTTTAGCGGTGAGTGGAAGTTGATAAGTCCATTTTCTATGTCGGTGATCCCAATGTGATGGATGACTTGTTATCATGTCTGTCGAAGCTACGCCTGATGACGACGTCCACCAAGGGGTATCTGCTGAGGTACCCCTGCCACCGGTAGCGGCCGTTAGTTTAAAATCCCTTCCCTTCTGGCCCAACAATCCTACATTGTTTTGCGTAAGTTGAAGCGCAGTTCCTGTCCAGGCATGCCACCACTCAGGATACGTGCTTCACCTGTGTTGTTGGATCTCTCCAGCCAGAAATAGAGAAAGAAGTGAGGGACCTACAAATTGCCCCTCCAACCTCAGAACATTATATCAAACTCAAGGCTGAGTTCATGAGGCATACCTCAACTGCAGAGCAAAATAGACCACACCAACTACTCATTTCTGAAGAGCTTGGTGACAGAAAACCCTCTCAGCTTTTGCAAAGGAAGAGACAGCTGCTTGGGGACAATACATTGAGGAATACCATTTGAAAAGAGCTGTTTCTCCAAAGACTTCCCACCAACATACAACTTATCTTGGTCTCAACTAAAGAGGCTGTAGACATCGAACAACTGGCGGACCTCGCCGACAAGATCATATCAGTCTCTTCTCTTCTGTTCTACACCATGCACACAGGAGCTCTTTCAAAACCTCAAAAGCAACTTGCACCTCAACCAGACCAAGTCTGCACCTTGTCCACTCAGGTTGAGAACTTGACCAGACAGGTACAAGCTCTCATGACACAACCACAGGTGGATAGAGAGAGGAGTAGAAGCCGAGGGCGTGTCCTGTCTGGAAGTCCATCAAGAAGACACAATCCCAACTCAAGGGTCCACCAACATGCCGAACAGATATGCTGGTACCATTGTAAGCATGGAGAAAAGGTTCACAAATATATCAGTCCATGCTCGTACCAGTCTCGCCCTTCGGAGCATGAAAACTCCAAAACCAGTGACTGGCGTCGACGAGTCATCCTAGCAGTGACACATCCAGTCGCCTATTCTACATAACCGACAAGGCAACATGTACCAGGTTTTTAGTGGATACTGGTGCTGAAGTGAGTGTTTTACCATCTTTTTCACAAAAGCAAAGGCCGGCCGACATCGATACAGCTGCAGGCAGTGATTTGCTAACCCATCACCACATACAGGGAGAGATTTTTAACACTGGATCTTGGACTGAGACGAGAATTTTGATGGGTATTCCTGGTTGCCGAGTTACCTACACCCATCGTCAGAGCTGATTTTCTTCACCAGTTTGGCCTGCGAGTGGATGTCAAACATCACAAGGTCATTGACACCACAACCAGCCTGACTGTGCGGGGAATCGTCAGTCATACACCCTCCATCAGCCCCTTGTTCCTGAAAGCTACATCTCCTTCACGTTATGACACCCTCCGTGAATACCCAGAGATTGCTCATCCAGTATTCAGGCATTGTGAGACTAAACACTCGACCACTCACCACATAGTAACTCATGGACCTCCAGTTGCAGCACGACCATGGCGCCTTGCCTGAGATCGTCTGAATATCGCCAAGTGAGAGTTCGAGCACATGCTTGAACTCGGCATCATATGACGATCTGACAGCAACTGGTCTTCGTCCGTGGTCTCCCTTTTGTCTCCGCTTACCTTGACGATCTGCTCGTCGCAAGCCCTGCAGAGGAGGAACATGAGGCACACTTCCGATTACTTTTTTGAGTGCCTTGCTGTCTGTATGGCATTGTTATCAATCCCAGAAAGTGTCAGTTGGGTGTGCCATCACTCACCTTCCTCGGCCGCGTCATAGACAAACATGGTGTCTGCCCACTGGAGGAGAAAGTCAAGACCATGCAAGCTTTCCCCCACCCACATCATTGCACAAGTTGAGGGAGTTTCTTGGCTTTGTGAATTTTTACAGGCATTTCATCCCTGACTGTGCAGACGTATCTCAGCCGTTGACAGACACACTACGTAACAAGAATCATAAAAATCAGCCTATCATTCTTGATGAAAAGGAATTGTCTGCCTTTGAGGAGGTGAAGGTCAGGTTGGCTGAGGCCACACTTCCTGTTTATCCCAAGGCTGAAGCACCACCATGCGTCTTAGTCGATGCATCGGACGTGGCTGTCGGAGTTTTGCAGCAAAATGTAGATGACATATGGCAACCACTCCTCTTTTTAGCAAAGCGTTTTCAACCTGTTGGACACCAGATATAGCGTGCTTGGGAGAAAACTTCAAGCAGTGCACCTGTGTGTCAAACAATTTCACCATATGCTACAAGGGAGGACATTCTCCATCCACACGGAACACAAGCCATTGACCTATGCTCTCAAGTCAGGACCCGATCGTCACTCTCAAAGAGAAGTTCGACATCTCAATTTCATCTCCCCGTTCCCGACAGACTTGAGGCACATCGGTGGCATAAACAACTCTGCAGCAGAAAAACAACTCTCTCCTGAGTTGATATGAATGCTCTGGATGCATCCAACATCATCGATTTCATGACCATAGCAGAAGCCCAACCACGTGATGAGGAGAGCCACAAGGACCGTAAACCGATTCAACGTCACTCCAGTTCAAAGAGGTGCCACTCCTCACTTCTGAGAGTAGCATTGTCCGTGACATTCCCACAGGTGGTCCTCACCCTTATGTCCCTAGCGAGTTTCGACGTGCAGTTTTCGTCGCTTTACACAATTTATCTCGCCCTGGCATCAGAGCCACTCAACATTTAGCGACTCGGCATTTTGACCGGCAGGGAATGAATCGTGACGTCAGAGACTGGTCCAGAACTTGCACAGCATGTCAGAGATCCAAAATGCATCGACACATCAGGTCTCCTCTTGGCACATTTTCTCCACCGGATGCCAGTTTTGACCACGTTCACATTGATCTAGTTGGACCTCTACCTTCATTAGATGGGAATACATACCTGCTCACATGCATTGATCATTTTTCTCGTTGGCCAGTCACAATACCCATCACTGACCAGACAGCAGAAACGGTAGCACAAACATTCTTCTCACATTGGGTAGCTGTGTTTGATGCACCCTCAACAATAACCACAGACCGTGGTCGTCAGTCCGAATCAGAACTTTTCCAAGCTCTGTGTGATCTACTTGGCAGTAAGAGAACCCAAACCACAACAGATCACCCGTCACCGAATGGGCTTCTGAAATGGGAATGGGTTTCTGAAAGCCCATGCAAATACAAGATGGACGGAAAGTCTTCCTATCATCTTGCTCGGTGTCCGAACTAAGGTTAAGTCCGAGCCAGGGTGATGTGCTGCTGAGTTAGTTTTTGGCACAACTTTCAAGTTGCCAGGACAGTTTGTGGCACCGTGTTAGTTTAATCACGACTTGGATCCTAACAACTATCTATGTACATACGCTACGGATGCACATGAGAAACTTGAAGTCCACACCTACCAGGCTCCAGCGCAGGCAAACCCAGACCATTTCAGACATTCGGAGTTGTACTCGAGTTTTTGTGCGACACGATGCGGTGAGGAAGCCACTTCAACCCTCGTATGACGAACCTTTTGAAGTCATTCACCATGCTGACAAGTTTTTTTTTTATTATTATGAACAACAAAGGGAAACATGATACTGTCAGCATTGACAGGTTGAAGTCCGCTTATGTTGAACATGACCTGACGACTGCACGTGCGTCACTTACAACCCCTCACTTGCAGCCAGCACCAGCAACTCTTCCTCAAGTGCCGGTGGCCAGCAAGAGGTGCGCGGTCTGGCCATCGAGTCAATTGGCCAGCTCGTTTTGTCCAGTTTTTTTTTTTGGAACTTTGGGACTGTTCATAGTTTTACACCTTTCTGATCGATCGCTTTCATCCAATGTTGACAACTTCTGGTCAACAGCGATCTAGGAGGGGGCTACTTGTCGTGTACTTTTCTTCGGTGCCAATTTGTTAGTACTTTCTCATCATGAACTTTGTTCCATTTACTTGTCCAAACAATGGCAGTCATGTAAGTGTGGGTTCAAAAAAAAATTAAATCTGGTTTATGAACAATCATTTTACCCCACACCACTATCGGGTTCTTGGATGTGCCCCTCGGGGGACGGTTGTTGAGAAAGATTTAAAGGAAGTGTGATGAT
Organism: Eptatretus burgeri; assembly: GCF_056783735.1. Classification (NCBI taxonomy): domain Eukaryota; kingdom Metazoa; phylum Chordata; class Myxini; order Myxiniformes; family Myxinidae; genus Eptatretus; species Eptatretus burgeri. The sequence continues at coordinate 10,425,081 of NC_140965.1, read as the reverse complement.
GGTTTCCTGCCTGGCAGCTCGCTATTTACACGTCATGGAAATAACTCACGGACTCGAGTTTCACTGTAGTTAAACCACATTCGCAGCCCGATCTTCAGCACCACATTTCCTGTCTTGACCCGCGGAGTTTCGTACCACATGTTTGTTCGTGACCCTTTCCTCCAGCAGAACCTTTGTTCTCTGTAACCATAGGTGCACACCATGTGCTGCATCGTGGCTCCACGTTCGGTGGGTTTTCACTCCTTTTAACCACGGGACTACTATCATCGAACCGCTTTCAGCGAGCAACTTTAACGGGCACTGGCCATTTATGACACCCATCAATGAGTGGATCATATTATCTCGTGGACACGACGCCGAATTGTTCACCCGCACTCAAGATTAACAGCTTTAATGGGACACCGCTCAGACAGAACGAAGTCATCAACCTTTAGGGGTGAGTAGAAGTTGATAACTCGAATTTTTTTTTTTTATAGGGCTATTAGTGGAATTTTGAAAAAGTTATTTCTTTAATATGTGCACAATCATCCCGGCCGGAGACCACAGCACGGGGTCAAAGTTCGCCACCTCTTTATCTTGTCACTCAAAAAAACAGCAGACCCTGAATGGTAGCAAACACCCAATAAACAGGTAACACGAGTTGAACTGTTGTTACGTATTATGTACCTGTTCTTCCATCGATGAGCAATGATAAATCGTTCTTCTTGTTCTTCTTCATCACTACTGTCCCACTTTTTGTACAATACACTTCCGCCACTGCCATCTATCCCCAGCCAACTCTCTCCACTCTCCCATCACCCCACTTTACTGATACCCCCCCCCCACCACCACCACACATCCCTTCCCATCTCAGCTGAGTTCTACCTCTTTTTTCCCTACTTTTCCGATTCAATTATAAAAATACCTCAAACAAAAATGATGTTGATCTCTTTGCGTGCAACCCTACATTGAGGAAAAATATACTCCGTGTTCTTTACAGAAAGCCGTCAAAAATGTGCCCAGGTGGATTACTTATTAAATGGACTGAACATTGATCATACCCTTCCTGGGGTTCGTCAAATGCTGGAAAACGGAGGGGTCTCAGCATAAGAAGAACTGACAAAACTCTTTCGTGAAGATTCCAGTTGATTTAACTCGAAAACAGAAAATCAATGCCGATCATGCGGCGTCCCGATTGACCGGAAGATGAGCATTCGCTCGGAATGGTGTCAGCAAAAGAGAAGATGGATGATAACTCAGGTCAATTGTGAAGTGCAATTGTGGAGCAAGTACTCAATATGGCAGGAATTAATGAATAACAACGGGTTGCCCAAGAGGTGAAGCCATACAGGAAGGATCAAGACGATTGAGACAGACGCAAGCTGATCTCTGGTATCCCATCAACACTGAATCCTTTGGTGAAGCTGCAACGGATGAAACCTCTATTGTATATCCACTGGTCCATTTGTTTCATCCGTGGTCATGGGAAATGCCAGACACACACGAAGACTTCAGTGCAGGAAGAGGTCATTCGGCTCATCATGCCTGCGCTGAACCAACCCCCGGATCCATCACCCAGCCACACACAAGCTACGTACAAGTCCTGCCATATCCCCATACCCCTCCATTTCCAAATACTCCAGGTACATATCCATCCATAAATTGAGACCATACGCTGTGCAGAGCGTTGGTGCTGCCTAAGCAGCCTCCTTGGCTATTGGGCACAATCCCGTACGGGTCGCCACTCTGACACAGGATACCAGCAATGCCGACCTCAGAAGGATGACAGGCAGAGTCAACTCCACCTGGTATTGATTCAACAGCCGAGTGGGATTTGAACTCAGGATCGTCGGATCCCAAGCCCACTGGGTACCTATCTAATTCCCATAAAACATATACACCCTCCAATATCATTACCTTTCCAGGGAGACCATTCCACGCATTATCCACTCTCCGACTGAAAGACCCCTGCCATAAAACTGTAATAACTCTCATCTTCTTTATGGCTCTTGGTCTCAACACCATCCACTCTGCTGAAAAACTCCACTTCATCTATCTTGTCCACACCCTTAATTGTCTTGTACATCTCTAAAGGATCCCCTCGCAATCACCTCCTTATTCATGTATCAAGAAAAGTCCTGTCTCCTTTAACCGTCCCTCAGAGCTTAGACTAGACGGCACTGGAATCGATCTCGTAGTTTCCATGTACCGGAATTCCATGAAATTGGACAGAAATTGCGTGATGATCTGATCAATAGATATCTTGAAGACTCCGATCAGTTAGAAAAACCCAACACCTAGACGGAAAATCAATAACTTTGTCTCCGATGCAATAAAGGTCATCTTTAAAAGTTAAAAAAAACTTTGTCTTTGTCTGTTTTGGCAGACAGCCTCGTTGGACATTGACTTGTCAAAGGTGTTCAGCTACTCCCCTAACTCCTGTGCCAATGTCACTGGCACGTCTCGATGGATCACCCAATTTAACCAGACAAGCCGAAACTCAATAAAAAGCTTGACAGCCAAGTAGTCAATGGACCATCTGATGTGATTGACATTGTTGTTGTTGTTGATATGATGTTTTTATACCCGTGGAGGAACTGGCAAATCTCCCAAGTACGTTTGGCCACTTTGCCCCGGTGATCCTCACACAATTGTGCAGCATTGCTCCATGGGTAGACTTTGTGTGTGATACCTACAACAGCTCATCAATAATAAATGATGTTGAGAGATCAAGTGGTGGGTTCACTGATTCAGAATTTGTGATCACAAGGCCAAAGCAAAAGTGCAGTCAAAACTTTGACAATGGCTGATGTCAAGGAAATTCAACACTGCTGTCTTGGAATTATTTTGGTGAAAGAATGGCAGAGTGACAGTTATGTGGAAGTGCTGCAGAAGAAGTAGAAGAAAAAGGAGAAGCAGCTTTTCATGGGGCTCTAGCTCACAGTTTCGACATGAAAGAGGGATCTGTGGAGAGGCAGGCTGCTCACACCGAGAATGTCAACATGAAGAAGCTGACACACACACGTTCCTTGACATATCAGACATCTTTGTCCGTCACAAGGGAATTCAAATGCGAACATTATTGTAAGATATTGGGTCTCACTATCAGCCATTATCTTTCTTGGGCAAACTACTTATCTAAGTTGGCCTCCTGAGGTCTCTCCTGAAACCCCAACTTCGGACTATAAGGCCTTCTAAGTTGGGCATCCTCCGTCACGCAAAGTCCTTGTCTCACCTGCATTCTCATCCACTTCCAAGGCCTTCATCCGCAGCTTGATGGAAAACTGTTCTCCCCTGCGGCCTGGCTCTCCTGCCTCACATTTTGCTCAGCTTCAAAATCATTGGAATCCCCCACAATGAAGCTAAGTCAATGTGGCTGTCATGTTCGTATTACAGATGGTGGTCTCTTTTTTTCTTCTTCCATCTCCTTTCTGGTCTTGCACCATTTCCGTGCTGTCATCCTCCCTCCCCCCCCAGGTTTCTGTAGGGTGCATGCAAATCCCCATTAATCCATTTTCTGTAGAGTTTGCCAGTAACCCCCTTTGGGTGAATTCCCAAAATGTAGGCTCACTGCTCAATCACTCCGACTTATTCATTCTTTTTCCTCCCACCTGCCGAACCAACTTCCTCTTCCCTCCAGGGCTTCCAAACATCTGTTCACCACAATCTCAGATCATCCCCCTTGCACAACCATGACCTTTTCTACCCGCATTAACCCACCCGAAGCCCATCTCTTACTGGGTTTTCAGTTTTTCCTTCCACTTCTGTGACTAAGAGTTTGCGGCAGTGTCCATCTTGTTCAACCCCGAGTTATCGTGTGCAGCCTGTGGCTGCCTGTGCATCATTTGTAGTGGTGTAGCTGTGCCCCTAATGCAGTGCCCTTGATTACCAGTACACAGGTACTCATTTCACTGGTACTCATGTCCATATTTCTGCCGTTACTGAGTCTCTTGTTCCTCAACGATGTTCTTCCCTTCCAGCCACACAGGCTTCGTCAGAGTGTTATTACACAACATCTTTTTAAGAAAAAGGAAAAATACGTCCCTCGGAACTGATGACCAAAAACGAGGTGTTCTCGCAAAGCTTGGTTGGTGACAAACGCAATGCTTGGTGACTCATGTGACATATCGCCAGATACGATCTCCAGCAGAGAAGTATTTGTTTGTGCCCTCTCCGGAAAACCACAGTCGTCAAGTGTAAATGATGCTCAGTTTGTGTTGTTTCATAAAGTCACTTCACCTAGAATCGAGGAGCCCCCCCCCCACCCCAACCTCCCCGCTTGACAGAACCAAACAAAGCGACCCGGCCTTACCTCCACCTTGCAGGTCAGTTGCGCACAAACGATGTGCCTTCAATTTGGACAAATGCACCCAACCCTGCTCCATCAATGTACAACCCTCCATATAGTGGCTGGAAGCTTCACGAAGGGTCGTTACCAGATGTCGTGGCTTGATGGGGATTTGTTCCCGCAAGACATTTATCAATACGTGAATGATGATCTTAAGGCTGGTGATGAGGCATGAGAAGAACCAACATACAGCTCTTCATCTGACTATTCAGAGTGGGACTTTGATGAATCGAATATTGTGCAATAAACTATCGATAGGAATTTACCTGAACTGATAATGTTGGTTAAATGAGGAATATGGACAATGTCAGTAAATACAGTGCAGGTAATAAGTATTTTAAATGACTATTGTGGATGAAAACATGTAAAATATTAAAAATTATTAGATATTATACCTTCTATTTTTCATCTGAAGTATGAAAATAGTGAGTGTGCCTATGATGTGTGAAAAGGGGAAAAGATACTGATTTTGATAGATCTTGACTCCCTACGGTGTGTTCCGGTTTTCACCAAAAACGTGGAACGGACACGACCTTTGACCCCATGCTGTGGGTCTTCGGGTCGAGATGTTTGTGCTCAGAGGAAATCACTTTTTGTAAACTCCACTGATAAATCCCATCAGAAAATACTATCAAACCTAATTAAATCAAGATTAACTTCCCCCCCACCTCCCCCTCGGCTCTTGAGTACTACCAGGACTATTGGGGAACTCATTACCTGTTAGTTTGACTTTTTGTGGGGAAGATGTTGGAGACGTTAATTAGGGATCCGATGGGGGAAGCACATAAATAATTTCAAGCTAATTAAAGGTAGTCAGATTTACCAAAGGTAGTTCCTGTTTAACAAATATTTTAGAGTTCCATGTAGCAGTGTCTGATTGGGTGGATGAGGGAAAGGACATAGTATATCTGGATTTTAAGAAGGCATTTGATAAGGTAACACATCGGAGGTTGTTAGCCAAGGTGAGGGTTTGCGGAGTGGCTGGTCAGGTAGCTAATTGGATTGGAAACTCACTTAGTGGTAGCAAGCAGAGTGGCCGTGAGTGGGAGGATGTCTTGCTGGGAGAATGTAAGTCGCGGGATTCCTCAGGGATCAGTACTCGGACCATTACTCTTCATTATTTACATCAACGACTTGGATAATGGGGGAAAGATTAAGCTTTCCAAATTTGCAGATGACACAAAGCTTGGAGGTGAGGTGGATAGCAGAGGGGGGTGGTGATCAGATTCAGGGAAGTATTGATACTTGTATAGATTGGGAAAAAGATTGGCAGATGTAATTTAACCTGAGCAAGTGCAAGGTGTTGGGGATGGGAAAGAACAATGAAAATAGAGATTGCAGGATGCAAGGGGTAATTTTGGAGCGTGTCACACAGGAGAAGGATCTGGGGGTGGGAATAGATATGGGGAGGGTTCGTGAAGTGGGGGGGGGGGATGCACACAGCACAGTCAAGCAGCTATTGGTGAAGGTAACAGGGTTTTACATTGTATCCGTAGAGGGATAAATTATAAATCAAAACAGGTAATGTTCGCATTGCATTAGAATTTAGTGAGGCTTCGTCGAGCATATTGTGTTCTGTTTTGGTCACCGCATCTGAAAAAGGACGTAGTTGCTGGCACAAAGAGAGGGTTCAGTGTAGAGCTATGAGATTGATTCTGAGCCTAGCGACATTAAGCTGTGAGGAGCAGCTAAAAGAGAGGACTTTTCCATGAGAAAGGAGGTGGTGACGAGGGGATATGGTAGAGATGTTTAACATAATGAAGGGTAGAAAGGGAGGGAATAAGCGCAGAAGAAACAGAATAGACAGTTACTGGACCAGGGCCCACAACTTAAAAGTAAACAACAGAATAGTTAGGACAATAATAGGCAGGGGTCTTTCATCCAGAGGGTAGTTTATGCATGGAATGGTCTCCCTGGAAGGAGTAAATTAGGTTTAAATTGGAATGAGATAGGTACCTATAAACATTCGAGATACAGGGGTGCAGGAATATTAGCATAACATGTGGGGAGTTTGTGGTTGGATGAGTGATCGTATACCTGTGTAGTGACTGTAATCTCTGTGGGATGGTCCCTTTCAGTCCCCCCCCCCCCAACACCCCACCACCAAAAAACATATCTTTACTGTAATAATAATAAACATAGCTTGAATTAAAATATTATTTTGTTTGCATGTATGCAACCTCCCCCCTCTTTCCCCCAGTGTGATATGGATTGATATGGATATCTGTGGCCTGATATGGATTGATTGGTCTGGTATTAGTGTAGAGCAGGAATGATGGGCTGAATGGCCTCCTCTTGCGTCAAACTTCCTTGTTACTACTACGATTACTACTACTTCTACTCCTATTACTACTACTTCTACTACTGCTACTAGTACTACTACTACTACTTTATCCTTTACTGCAGTGGTTCCCAACCTGTGGTACGCGAGGGCCTTCCAGGTGGTTCGCGAGCACTTTCGGGCTCAACCTTTAAAAAAAATGATTTGGCCTGATACATTTTGGCCTGATACATTTTCCCCTCTATGTGGTAGTGCGAGCAGGGGTTCTCAGCCATAATGACCATCAAGTCAAAGAGCCGGAACCGTCTTGCTGCGCCCGGGCATGATTTCCGATGTGCTGTGAGCAAAGTTATGCCCCGCGTCGACCAGCTGGTGGAGAAGAAACAGATGCAGCCCGCGCATTAAATTTTGTTCTTTGTTGACAGTTAGTTAATTTGTGTGTTCTACTTGTGAATAAATTGATATCTTATCGAATTGAGTTTTTCTGGAATCAGGTGGTACGCGGCGACGGTATGGGACCTCCAAATGGTACGCGATCAGAAAAAGGTTGGGAACCACTGCTTTACTGTTTTTGATGCAAGTCCTTTCTGAACGAGTTGCCATGGCTTGAATGTGATTGGGCAGCGATTTGTAATTTGCTCAAGATTCCGGTAATAACTCGCCGACTCTTTGCCAAAGACACTGTGGGATCTTTAGCGTCCACCAACCAATGTCAGCAGACGGGACACCAAGGGTTGATGTCCATCTGAGAGATGGCAAAAGCTTTGTGATGCAACGTTTCTGTCTGCAAAGTAACATTTCGACGGTTCGTCGTCAGGCCAGGAATCAAACTCACTCTACACAGCTCAAAGATAACTGTGTGACCTCTGCACTATCCTGTCTAACTAACCCTAACCCTCATAAGTGAGTACAAAGTGCGACCAAAATAAATAAATAAACAAATCTCTCAACATCGGTGTCTTCACCATAATCCACGGACAAGGGAATCTTTCTGCGTATTTTATTTTTCACTTACAAATATAATAATAGCACAAGAACGAACACATCATGGACGTCCATTTACACTCGGATTCAAAAGGCAGTGAGATCATATCGACGAAGAATTTTTCAAAAAGTTCTCTCCACTTACAAGTCCTTTCTGCTTAAGTTCATTGCACGGGATGCAAACTGCCGAGAGGGAATTACGAAAAGCGGGACGAGCTCTCCGAGAACCAAGTTTCTTCAACTTAAAACGAAATTCACAGCCATTGTAAGCTGCAGTGTATTTACGACCGCACTAGTAATAGGTAGGCAGTGGATGAGTTTCCTTATATTGTACTTGTTTATAACCGTCAATAATGTCCTCCCATCCCTTCCCCTGTAGGACCAAATAGTGAGGCAACCGCTACAAAAATCATGGCAAAAAAGAAGAGGGCAGAAAAGTCACGTGGCCATCAGTTATGGATAAAGAGAAAACCGTTTTGATTTGATGTTGTTCGTCATGGCACGCCACCTCAAATTCTCCACCAAGCGTTTCGTACGAGACGAAGTGGTCAGCGTTCTACGGAGGTCCCCGATAAGTTTGTTCGTGTTGATTAAGAGGTGTTGACATGCAGAGTTTTTTTTTGGAGAGCTCGTTAATCTCTGCATGACCCCAATGGATTCTGGAAAGGCCTCCATTATAGAGCGACCGACGTCACTTCCTGTCCAACAAAACCCCGCCCATCACAGTTTCCGGATAAAAAAAAAAGATGGCGACGGTGTCCGCAACTACAACATCCCTTACCATTTGAAAAGACATGGAAAAAAACAAAACAAAAAAAAATCACTCGGATGAACCCCCCTTTCATTTCGAATGAAATTGAATCGATGCTAAAGCATTAATAATAATTAAAAAAAACAACAAAACACAAACTATATATATATATATATTTATAAAAACATATCTGAGCCAAATGCCGATACAAATCCCTGTAAAAGGCACCACCAAAATCACCTGCAAATAGGTTTAAAGGACTTTACGGGATGCCGTCAAATCATAAGCCACGTCCCAGCTCCAAATAAAAATATGTACAGCAGCCTACATGTGAGGTAACTATTCTTCTTCACTTATTATTATTATTATTATTATTATTTTTGTTTCAAATGATCGGTGTGTACTCGAATAAAACACTATTCACTCCGTGTCTCCACACAGCCAAGGACCTTTGGATAACTTAGGAGAGGCACACTCGTGACCTTTATGTAACATTTCCAAGCAACGGTGCGTGGCTCTTGCCAAAACCTGTGCCATTCCTACCGCACGGAGAACAATCAATTTCTTTTAGAGGAGCACGTGGCCAACGGCACAGCAAAACAATAGCATCTCTTTACATTCCGATAGGAGATTATCAACACAGTGACAGCAACAAATAACAGCAAACGGTGGGTTAATAGTAAGGATTTTCGAAGCCACGTCTGCGTGGTAAATGCCAGATTTTCAAAAGCTTTTAGAAAACTCTCTCTCTCTCTCTCTCTTCTTTTCTCTCTCCCAACAAGGCATTTTCTGGTGATGCGTGGTAAACGAAGCAGTCACAAAGTCTTTGGAAAAGCAGGCACATCTTAGAGTTGTCCGTGCTCGGCCAGGTGGCGGTGTACTTACGGCATCGCGTTACAAAAAAAAACAAAACAAAAGGGTCGGGACGGGTGAGGAGAAGCACGTCACTTGTTCATAAGTGTATTGTTTAAAAGGACTGCGAAAGTACGCATCACGGTACTGATGGAGGTGAAATTTCCCAAGGCAGCGACGGCGGGTCGATTTTACGGGCGACACGGATGGGGTCTGACCTGAGGATTTCACGGTACTTCGGACAAACCCCGTGCGGTCCGGCCAAATTTGCTGGGATTCCGGAGACGTGGAAAATTGTTGGGAGATTGTTTGTGGTGAGGTTTTGTTTTTCTTGAACGACTGCATTGGCCGGTAATTTCCATGATTGGGCAAGTGTCTTCTGACCAGATACAGTCTACGTGTCAATTGTAAGGCAATGCCAGGATCAACGTCTCAGCTGCATTAGTGCAGGAAGTGATGTTAGCAGCTGAAAATGTAACATCAGAATGAAGGCTTCTCCTACTAAAACTGCACCACACTTGTACTTGAGCTTTGTGTGGCAATGTAATAAAAATCCTTCAGCCCTTTAAAAATCGATATCATAATCATCTAACACCATCAAATGGCTAAAACATGAAAACATAAAAAAGCATATAAAAATTGAAACCACATACTCTTAAGGATCAAACTCGATGCTTGGCCGCAAACGGTCTCCCGGGGACTTTGAAGTCGCGTCGGTCGGTTTGAAGTGTTCGAACGCGCCTTGAGGACAATTTCTCAGGGTCTCTTGGTTCAGTCACTCCCGAGGTGCCGGGGTATTTGGGCTTTGGACAAATATTGTCAAAAAGCAGTTTTCAGTTATAACCATAGTTAGACTTGAAAAGGTCTTTCCATGACGAAGTAGAGAAGAGGAAAACCACTAAAATAATTGGTTTCGACAGTAGAAAATAAAATAAAAAAAATTGAAGAAAGTCAAATACCTTGTTTGTTTTTTTTTCTATTTTTTGTTTTCTTTTTACGCCATTATTGCCTTTCGCATCCAAGTCATGTACCGGTGTAAAATAAAAAGAAACCTATAATGTAATTAAATTAATAATTCGGTTCATCAGGAGCAACAAAATGTCCTGCTCAAATATCCTCTACTACAAAATAGCTTTGAAAAATATACACAGTTTTATACGTTTACTCTGTATGTCCTTTTGTCGGGGTGTTCAGCGTACCTTGACCCTGTTTCATGGTGCAGTGTAAGGTACAGGAGGTTAGACCCAAATGGGCTTTTCGCACATTAGACCCGCGTGTTAGAACAAGGCCACGGTATCGGTCCTTGGAAACACAGGGCGCTCGGGCATGGCAACACACATAAAGCTATTACAAAACCTCGTTCATGTGAGATAAAAACTGCTGATAGTTGGATTTCTTTTGTTATAAATTCAGGAAAAAAAAAAAGAAAAAGCAAGGAGATATTGGATGTCGAGGGAACAAGACGAGCGGGTGCCTGGCCTCCTGTAGTGTTTCTCTGGCCCTTTGGCGGGAGAAGCCGTTCTCAGTCCTTGACGAGTCGGTAAATGTGGTGTTGTGCGCCATGTTCACTTGTGGACACCTCAAATACATACGCAATACACAGCAACGTCTCCTGGGTGTCTCTGTTGGACACGACCTGCACAAGAGGAAAAGTCTCTGAAACAGCCCGAGCGATGACAAAACAGCATTTCATTATCAAAATCATCATCACCGTCATCACCGTCATCATCGATGTATGGGACAGGAGGATGATATCCTGGAATGAATTCCGATCAACACTTCCGTATTGGTTAGTGCGCGTTGCTTTGCACCGGGTGGTGCAAACGAATGTTTGTCGATTGTGGACCGTTGGAAGGGTGTGAAGTTGGTTATACAATGAAGGGCTTTGGTGATAAATCAAAATGGATCAACCACTTGAAGTTGAGGTCGGCATTTATGATTCCGGCCTGAGCATATGCAGCAGCTGACTGTTGTTTGCATCAATTGTGGTGGCGCAGCTATGCCACTGACGCGGTGCCCCCTGGACGTTTGGGCTGGAATTTAGAACTTGTTCAGGGTGCGGCGACAGCTGGCCTTCTGTCCGTCTAAAGGGACCGTGGGATTTTCAACGTTCACTAGATAATGCGAGCAGAAGGAACGCTCGGCTTAACGTCCATCCAAGGAACGGTTTATTCAGCGTCGCATTGCGCTGCCTGCAAAATGATAGTTTGCATGGGAATCGAACCCAGGCTACCTCTGAGCTATCCTGGCAGGCTGACATTTTCTGAAAACACAGCATTATTAAACCCGACACGCTCTCACAAATGGTAACCGAGATTCTTTTGCAGCGGTCTTCAATCCAACATGGCCAAACGAGTTTCAGGCATCATCACTTAACGCGGAATCATGGAATATTTACATCATCTTGCTGGGAAAGTCGATCAACTTCATGGAAATGTAAATACACCAAAAGGTGCCCCCTTGCCAAAACGACGTTTAACGATACGAAATGCACGACCGTGCAGCAGCGAAGTGTTTCAGACCTGCAGGATGGTGAAGTTCTCCAGCACGCTGTTCATCATGTACTTCTCCGGCAGCTGCTTGAGCTTGTGGATGAAGTTGATCATGTATTCACACATGGGCGACCGCTGGATCCGATAGATAAAACGACCGTTTTCAAACCGTGCGTACTCCGTCTGCAATTCGATGCAAAATCAAAAGTGTCAGTGAGTTAACGATTCGGAAGGCTCACGGTTGTCACCTTCCTATTTCAAGGAACGCTCATTCAGCCTCACCTCGACCTTCTCCACGACCTGTTTTCCAAAGGAGCACACTTTGGTCGAGCACGTGATGGTCATGTTATCCGGGCTCTCGTATTGGCTCGTAACGCCGTAGAAAGCTCCCGCTTCCTCTTGAATATTCGTGTTCAGGTCGGCCTACATGCGTACATAGCAAACAAATGAGAAAAATACCTTCTGTGACCGTCCACATGACAACCAGTAAACTGGCTTTTCAAATCACTAGTAAGTTGTATTAACGAGGTGATCATGGAAATCGTTTTGTCCATTTCTGGTAACGGAGTGTGAGCTATATTAAATGCTACACTTAATTCCACGATAGTTTGAGTACCGTTCCGCGGTCTACCAGCCACGTGCAGAGGATGTCGTCGTACGAATCGGGCGAAGAGGTCAACAACAAAGTCAAAAAAGCACGGGTTGCAATGCCCAGACTTGTCATCCCTCATGTACTAATTATTTATGTATCAATTTGAATCGGCACCACTTTCAGCTTCAGTCAATGATCAATTTCCAAAGGCAATTCGGCACAAACAAACGGAATATTTTGGGCTCACGGCGCTGCTGCTGCTGCTGCAAGCTAAAGGGAGACGCTTGTCTGACCTCATTCGAATGTTGTTTCAGGTTTCGTAAAACATAGTCAAATATACAGGTTGTGTAACTTCAGGGTAACTTTAGCAAATAAACTTTTAAAAGCCGGGGTTGAAGTTGAACTCTCTCATCCTCGGTTGTGTAACTACAACACAACTCCTCCCCTGTCCACGTTTCCATCAAACCGGCCAAACGTCATGTCCTTGCCCCTGTTGGCATTGATTCAGGAATATGGTCATTTCTTTCACATGGAGTCAGACATACAGAAACATCATTGTCCATTGCTCATGGTAGTAGTTCATGGGAACCATTGATAATGATATTGACAGACCACAGAATGTCTCAATGACGAATTTGGAATACATCAAGTAAGTTTTGTCAAAGTTAAGATTTTGTAATAGTATCATGACATGCTGTAATGATTATTACCTCCTCCACTGAAGGTGAAGGAGGTTATGTTTTCACCCCTCTCTGTCTGTTTGTTGGGTCGCCGAAATAGGTGACCCTTATTGTCAGTAATTCTGTCTGTTTGTTCGTTTGTCATCAGCATAATTGGTAGTAAACGTGGGCCGATTTTGACCAAACTCGGGTGGAAGGTACATCTTATGACCTAGTGCTTTGGAAATTGTGATGGTTGCTTGGGATGCTTTGGTTCCCGAGCAACAGCCAAAAACCTTCAAAATCGGTACCGTTCACGCGAAATCAATTCTGAAAGCCATTATCCCACGTAGGCTTTTGAAATTTGGCATGCATCATCTAGAGGTGATGCTCTATCAAATATATTCCTGTTTTTGTGATATATGGAATAGTTTACCCGCAGCGCCCCCTCCAAATGGGGTATGGGCGAAAATTGGCAAAAATTGAAGGCCCCCTAGCGACCAGGTGAGTGCATCGATACGAATGAAACTTTGCAGGTTCATGGTATTCAAGGAGTACTACAACTGTGCCTCAGGACATATTGACCGATTTCGCTTCGGTCAGGGGTCAAAGGTCAATTAGTGCAAAAATCGATAATATGCGAGAGCTGGAGGTGCCTTCGCGCCAAATGCTACTCCTCCAAGACCTCGGGTTATGGTCGGATGGTCATGAAAAGTCACACTAATCGTCTGGAATGCATTGTGCACAAACGATCGAGCCGGATTTTCGATTTAGATCTTTGTTCACCCACAGCACCCCCTCGAACTTTGGGGATTTCCGATATCAAACCGCATTTTCGGTACTTTTCATTAAAATTGATACCGAGTAGTTATCCGTAGATGGAACTCGATGAGATTTGGTATGCATAATCTTAAGGTGATTCCCTATCCGCGCTATGTGACATTCATTTTTTTTCTATATCTTATAGTTTCCAAATGGTAACCCTCTCAACTTGGGTGTCCGAGGGCCATTGAGCATTCCCGCTGAAAATTCAAAGTACCCGAGCTCCAAGACGGTTGAACTGAATCGAATAAATCTTTACATGCTTATAGACCGTAATGAGTACTACAACTTTGCTCATTTGCATAATGACCTATCTCGCGTAGGTCAGGGGTCAAAGGTCAACAAGTGCATTTTTCGGGCGAAATTACCATTCAAGGCACCCTTGCTCCTACACGGGTTAACCGATACGAATGAAAGTTCATAGGTACAGAGTACTCAATGGGTACTACAACTTTGCTTCAGGACATATTGACCTATCTTGGCAAAGTCAGGGGTCAAAGGTCGATGAGTGCATTGTTCGGGCAAAAGAACCATTCAAAGCCCCCTTGCTCATACACGGGTTAACTGATTCGATTGCAATTTCGTAAGTACTTAGAACTAGATTAACTCAGATCAGGGCTCAAAGGTCATCGGATGCTCGGCGACCCATGGCCGCCTACCGGCTTGTTTGTCTGTTTGTCTGTCTGTGTACAGGATATCTCAAAAAGTTGAAGACGGATTCGGATGAAATTTTGTGGACGTGTTCAGAGTGTGACAAGGACAAACTGATTAGATTTTGGTGAAGATCCAGATCCAGATACTAGAATATTTTAAGTGATTCTTCACCATTGAGAGATCAGGCCAAAAATGACATGTAGCACGATATCTCAAAAAGTTGGTGACGGATTAGGATAAAATTTGGTAGACAGGTTGGGTGTGACACAAGGAAAAATTGTTTCATTTTGGTGAAGATCCGGATCTGGATCTCGATACGAGAATTATTTAATTTTAAAAGTGATTCTTCACCATTGAGAGATAGGGCCAAAAACGATAGAGTACCGTGTAACATGATATTTCAACAACATATTGGGCTCGATATGTTCTCGTGGATCAGGCATCATGTGGCGGAGGTATGCACTCCACCGAGTGCCCTTCTAATTTCAAGTTGTTCTCGCAATCATTATCATGAAAGGGCAATACAGCTTTGTCATAATGACAATATGTAATAAAATTTTGTCAGCTATCACAAATCTTTTGTCATCATCGAAAGCCTTGCAATACTGAACTGGGTATTACAATAGGTTTTTTTCGTTATCACCAGAGTTTGTAATGAAATTATAAAGTTCCGTGATGCCACTGCTAACGATGTCATGGGCTTCGCTTAAAAAGGGGGAACATGTGGTGAAATGAATTTGAGTCACTTGATCACAGTTCCATCACATCTAGGGGGGGGGGGGGTGACATACATATTCCCCATTTGCCATCCCCCCCAAACCATGCCCCTCCCCCTCTGCACTAACTACCTTTTTGAAACCACTTTGGTTTTTTTTTTTTCCTCTTCTTCTCCTTTCATTTATTAAGCGTGCCTTTTCTCTCCGTTTACCCCGACCGTCCATCTCTCCCAGCCCCATGCATAAAATGGTGCCCCTTCCATGCCCATCAGTTGACGATGTACCAAAAACTAGTGATCCAGGTAAAGGTAACCGGGCCTTATTATCATGTTCATGCGAGGTTTCAAACGGAATCAAAATTATATGACTAAACATCACCGCAGGTGTTTGTTGGTGGCACCACTTAAGGTATGTGGTGGTCATCTAAATATCGGTGTCCTCATCTCCTTGGCACAGCTGACTGCGAACGCAAAAAAGTCTGCATGAGACTACTTCCACAAGCTAAATAAAATGAAGAAAAAGGAAATCCCTCGGGCTTAAGGTGCAAGCTCACACAAACAACAAAAATACTACTCGGGCAAAATATGAAAGGATGTCACACGACGAGTCGAGTCGATGATTAAACGGCTTTGCCGTGAGCTAAGCAAACGGACCAGTGAGCAGAGCTCTCGGTTGCCGTAACCGCCTTCCTGTTTACCGATGAAACTTTGAACGCCAATATTGACCCGGCGGGGCGAGGAAAGACAGCTTGGCACTGTGAATGGTGGGAAAAAAAATATATCCTTCAAGAAATCTACAGTAGGCCTACAAAGGGAATGGCATCGATTCTCCACAAGCATTTTGTAAATGCCATCGGGGTCAAAGTCGAGCGAGACATCGTTTTTCGTGACATGAGGTACGCAGGCCGTACTCAACAATATAACCGATGAATTACGACAAGGAAAGAGGAAAAGAGGCGAGAAGAGGATGAAAGAAGTGGCGGATGTGGCATACCCAGAATTTGACAAGGAAGAAGGCTTCGTGTGGACCCTTGTCGTAGAGCTCTTTGAGACCGCCCTTCTTTTCGGGAAACTTGTCGTAGATCTGCCGGATGTCCACGGCTTCCAGCATTGGATCCGAGTAAGCGGAGTTCACGTGACCAATGTGCACGAAAAGGTGCTTGTTAAACTGCTGGCAGAAAGGCAAATGATGAGGTGTAAGCCACAAGCGACAAAGAGCGATGAAGGAAAAGGTGAGAACGAGATGCACTTTTGGCAGGATTCTCACAGGTACATTTCCCTGTGTGTTTAGCCATTAATGACGCAAGTTATTCACAGGTTGGCAAGTGTACAATTCTTTGAAAGAAAAAGTTTTGGCCTCGCTGCCTACTCGCTGAAGACGCCGAAAAAATGTCAAAGTGGCTGTAAATGTCAAAGTGGCTGTAAATGTCAAAGTGGCTGTAAAAATGGCTGTATAACTACGTGGTGATATTTTTTTTAAAAAAAAGCTGCACATGAAAATTAATGCACAATCGGCGTTAGAGCTGAAACAAGTTTGATGCAGCGTTTAAAAAAAAAAAAATTATCTCTGAACTTGCTCCAAGCCGGAGCTTTGAGGCCGTGCTAAATGCGGTGCCTCTCACCGTATCAGCGTCACGTGGTTGCTCAAGGAAGGCAGAGAACTCCACAAGGCGAAGCTTGCTCGTGCCTATTGATCGGCCTTGCCAGGCAGGGCCAGAGCTGACAGGGGGAGCAAGGTTTGCCGTGGCTTCATAGCCTGAGGGAGTTAAAAAAAGTCACGATGTTGTTTGGAAAATGCAAACTGGTACGAATAATGCTTTGAAAAGAAAACCCAACACCATGTATGAAACAAATTACCTTTGATAACATCACCGAGGACCTGAACATATCGTGGGCATTTGATTTAAGATCTCAGAACATGTAAATATCCTACTCACATGTGTTGTCCTTGGAAACCGAGTGTTTTACAAGATAATCACCGAACCAATATCAACCACATGTTGGAGAGTTCACAGTCATGGAGTGTATTCTCTCACATTATGGCTTAGGTGATCCACTATATCCTCGATGTTAGTGAGATCTAACGATCATCATGGCCAAGGAAGATGTTGGAAGTTCAAGTTATGAACAACTAATGACAATCCACACGCGTACAATCAATGGCGTTGCCATTGCCATTACGTTGCCAACTGTCATTAGTCGTATTGTTTGTGTGCTACACAACAATGCTTGGATTATCAGAGCACAGTGGAGTCGAATGTTGTGATTATGAAGACACATTCCGTGGAATGATTTTTGTAATCCCAGGACTTGACCCACAACCAAAATACGCACATACGTGGTATATATACAGTATATATTGCAATGAGCCATAAATGTGACGGGTCTCTGGTTCACAGCTGAAATGCAAACACACCTGTGCACGTGAATTGGTTTTATATTGCCGGAGAGGCTGCTGGCACGACAAGAACGCTCCGAGATAGCAGGCAGTGCAATCCGTGTCATGGAGTATCAGAGAGCACCAAGCCACTTTCTAATCGCAGTTTAGACAGGAATTTGTAATGCAGTATATCAGGGTGCCGGTGATAACTCGTCCCCTCGTCATTAAAAGATCAAAAGACGCTGTGTGATCTTTAACGTCCACCAACGAATACGAACAGATGAGACACCTGACTTAATGTCCATCCAAGGGACAGCACACACTTTGTGATGCGATGCCCGGCCTGAGAAGTAGTGTACATGCGAGAACCGCAAGTCATCCTCCCAGACTCGCAAGAGGAGAGGCCCATGACCTGACTGACCCCCTGGGTACCCCATGCACGAATGTAAAATTTGATAGAGGTCAGTCAAGCCGTCGTCAATTCCATAAGGAACAGACATACAGACATTGCCATATTTTATAAAGTAGGATGACTTGCCAATCAGGCCCGATTGCTGTCTTCTTTACAAGATGGATACATTCTTTACCGAATCAAGTCTGGCTGGCAGAAAAGTGGGTTCTTGCATCCACGACACAGTGTAAGAAAGTCCATTTTAAAAATGGAAACGCACTATTCTCATTTTCACGCAACATATGTCCGTGTAGTATCCGGAATTTGGTGGTTTTCATTAGGCCTGCTAGCACAAATGGCCTTCCATCTAGGAATCCACTTGACTTGACGTTGCATCACGTACCTGGTATGGCTGCACCAA